>NC_056486.1:12401306-12673806 GCF_008729295.1 Plectropomus leopardus
TTAACATAAAAGTTGCTATTTGGTTAAGCAGCAGAGGTAGGAAGCATCTGGCATTTTTGGATGGTTTCCTTGGCGATTTAGTGTTTCTCACTCTGCATGTGACATTCCACTGTTTGGATTCCCATTATGACGTGAAGTTTAAGAAAAAGAATTTATTAAATAATTTAACAAAAATTACAGATACTACCTTTTAGATTTTACAATGCAACGTCGGGAAAAAAATAACATAAAATGAAATCCTACTTCCCATGCCAGAGCATTTTAAAGACTTTTTAAAGATGAATTTAAATCAATGTAATTACATTTAAGGCCTTTTTTTAAATTAATTAATTAAATGCCTTTAAGACTTTTTAAGAATCAGCAGGAACCCTGTGAAAAACATCGGTGAGATGCACCCTCCCCACTTGGTACTCTCAAGCTATGATGAAGTGATGCGACCACACGGCCCCAAGTTCAAATTCCTCCATGGACTGGAGAGATATGGACAGTGGAAGTGAACAACACTTCATAAACAAGTAGTGTAAACATATACTAGTGTTTTTTCATCAGTATACACTGTGTTTTAACTTCTGGGAGGCTGCTGTCAGTCTCCAGGCTCTTACTGCCTTGTTCAGTGAATAAGAGGGATAATGTTTAGTTCTGACCTACCTGCGTACTGCACAGTCACTGGGGAGAGCTGGTTGGCTGGATAGATGCTTCGAGGTAATCGAATCAAAATCCTTCCACGTCATGAGCCCTGGGATCACTTCCTGTTGTCAGGAAAGACAAGAGAAGCCACAGCTGCATCAGACGATTGTTTCAGACTGACAGGGATTTCTCACATTTCAAAAATGCATTTTTACAATAATTAGACCCTTCAAAAGAAAATGTCTCTGTAAATAATAGAAAATCATCAAAACAATGATAGTTTTTGTAATTTTCCTTGTTTCAAGTGCTTCAAGCATCCCAAACACACACACAAATTGCCAAGTCTCTTTAAAGCAGTTACCTTGCGGTTCAGGAACTTCTTCTGGGTGTGTGAGGTGTGTGTCCCTCTGCTCTCAGGGATCGGATACCTGCGCACACAAAGCACTTTCTGTCTGAGTACCCGGCTGTAGTCAGGGCGTCATCAAATGTCAGCACAGAGAATACTTTTCTTACTTTTATGCACTAAAACAAAGATTCACAGTATATCACTATAAACATGTGTTCACTGGTGTGTTGTTTACCTGGGCAGAGGACAGAGGTGGAACTCCAGGTCGCTCTCCAGGTATTTAGGGGTCGGTTTGTACGTCTGCAGGCCTGGAGCTGGGTTCTAAAAACACACAGTGAGATAAATACGGGAACAATAGTAGTTTAAATATACTGTCATATGCATCATGTACAGAAACACAGGTTCTATTTCAGATTCATAGTGATGAATGACGGCCTTACAAAGATTCTGAGTGGGTTTGCTGGAAAAGGTGTGAGCAGAGCTTCGGGGGCGCTGAATGAGAGACTGGGAGCCTCCAAATCCTCCTCTTTGTTTTCATGCTGCCGCTCCTCCGATGCTTTGGACTGGGCTCCGAGCTCGTCCTACAAAGTGACAACAACACAGCGAGACAAATGTTAAACGTAGGTAGATGGAAGCAGATTAGTAAATAAATATATTTCTCTGGTATGAGCTGGATCTGGATGTTTCAGGCCAGGTGCTGCGTAGTTACCGGAGCTCCAGTGCGAAGTGGTCTGGCCAGAGCAGGGGGGATAAAAGAGTTAAACGCCTCCCAGGCCGACACAGGCTGGTAGCCCATCAGCTTATAGTGCTGAGGAACCTACAGTGACAAACAATACCAACAAATACTGCGGTTATAATAACAGGACACAGAAACAGAGAGGCTGACTTGAGCTCCATCTCTACAATTTTGTTCTGCAGAACAGTGTGGAAAAAACTTAAACAGATTTTAGCAAAACTAATTGTAAAGCAAGACTCTAAAATATGAGGTCACAAGTATAAAATGTTATACGCTATTTATTAATCTAGATTGTTTTGGTGTATGTTACAGAGTGTTCTTTCTTGAAATCATGACCCAATTACTCAAGATAATCCTCAGATTCATATATTTTCTTCCTACTGAACTACACCGGACAGCCGTATCACCTGGCAGAAGGGAGCGTGCACCTACTGATGGACGAGAGACTCGTGCTTGTGAAAGCACCAGATGATTGTGTTCTTCTCTGCTGAGCTGAAAATTTAGCCAGTTTAGTGATGCTAGGTAATCTAGCAGTAGATGTAGATAGTGGACTCACTAATCTTAAATCGACTCAAGCCGGCTAATGGTGTCACCTGAAACTGAGCTTGTCAAATTGCCAGCACCTGGTTTTAGAACGTCACCTGTTTCAACAGCCAACTGGCTGCTAGTAAAGTCTGCTGGCCAAGTCTGTGAACTGTCCGCAGACGCTGTGTTTGCTTGCTGTGGCATTTTCTGACAACAGCGCTCCGTCCCCGCTGAGCCCGTCTCATTGACATCATTTACATCTCTGCGGCTGACAGGTTTGCTGGTATCCGTCCTCTAGGTGAGTCTGTGTTGAGCGGTGAGACGCTGCTGATGCTGCCGCTGTATGTGCGCATATGTAACACACACATTGCTCAGGCTGCTTTGTTTTTGTTTTTTTTATGAAGCTACAAATTATATTCTGCTACAAAAAGCCTGAAAAAATCCAGAAGTCTTGACTAGAATAGACAATATACCAGCTCGTATAGTTGCTTTAACCATCTCACAGAAAATACTGCGGTTTCACAAATGACCCTTAATAGAATGAAAACCGAAGGGTTAGTTTTAATTGAACAAATATTTGAGATTTTTAGCCATTTTTTTAAATGGGAATGTGTGTAAAAAGTTTCCCTTTTGAAAATAACTAAAAGAAATTGAAATTCTCCATTTAGTTACATTTTTTCCAATGCTGAAGATAAGCAAATGTACATGGTATGATAACTGTCAACTTTCATATCAAGGGATACCTTAAAACCAGTGTATCGCTGCAACCTTAGTTGCTTATTTCGACTCATCTTGTCGTAAATCTTTAGTCTGAACTGGGCTTAAGAGAAGGCAGATGTCCCTATGGCTAAAATCTCCAACACTCGCAAACTCACACCAAAACAATCGAGATTTATAAATGGCAGTACAGGTAAGAGGGAAAATATGTCGTTTTAATTTGGGGTAAACTGTTCTTTTAAGTTAATGTTTCTGTACTTAAAATATCAAAAGTAATAAGTCGACAGAAAAATGGCCTCTGTAATCCATATAACATCTATATATCAATATACTGTTGATACCAATGGACACAGGTGCACGTATGTTTATTTATAAGCGTGATGTTCAGATGACCGCGTGCTGCAGTAAATACCTACTTGCAGCTTGAAGAAAGGAACATGTGTTGTCACAGTCAAATCAATGGGATCCACAGCCACCGGGACCAAATTACTGCGAGCCTGGAAAAATCAAGGAGACAAATGGCATTATTTGTTCAATTGAACACTGAGGCCTGTTCTCTGCGGGGTATCGGGAAAATGAGATTTAATCAAAGGGCGGGAAACTGAGCCTCCTTTTAGATTCCACGGTTAGATCAAAGACATCTTTCAGGGGAAATAATGAATGAAAATTGTTTCATGTCCGGCACTATTGGCAGCGCTCACTTCTCAGTGGTGTCTCATCTTCCGTATGTCGGAACCCTTTTAGGATTTTATTTCAATAGATTTTAAGAAGACAAAGTGATTTGTAGAGAAGTGGTTAAGCTGTTGTGTCGACAGGCTGCTGATTGCAGTCTTTAAGTATATTTCAAACAACTTGTAAGCCAGGTGCATAATGTACTCACCAGTGGGTCGTCTTCATCAGAGAAGACGGGGAAAGCAAACGGAACGACTTTGTCTGGCAAAATCTTCAGATCACAGCTCGTCTCTTCAGCTGAAAAAGGTGGGACAGTTCATGATGAAAACCTCTGCAGATCATTATTAGTTCAGGTCAGTAAGAAATGTTGCAACATTCGATGTATGAATAAATGCATAAGTAGCCCGGTCCCTGAGGCACGCATGCATGTCCTAAGAAGCTCATCATAACCAGAGGGGATTTCAGTTTTACCTCTAGGAATAAATTCAATTAAAGCATGCTTCACTGACATGGCATAATGAGATTACTTCTGAATGAGGAGATTATAGGATAATCAAAACCTCTCTTTGCCAGGGGCAAGTTCTTCATACTGTCTTCGAACAGTGTCTTCAAACAGGTCAGTCTGCGGTTCATGCGACATCGGATCACCATCTGGAAGGGAGAGTATACGGGTGTTTCAGGTCATTCGTATCCGCCTCTTTAAATCTCAGGAGCACACATATGGACACGGTTACACACAAAGAACAAATTAAAGTTTTTGTAACTTTTCCACAAGAATAATGACTGTTATTTTACTTGCCACTGAGCAAAGAGAAACATGTCCCTCCTGTGGCTTTTAGGGGCCATATCAGATTGCTTTTACTGGAATGCACTCAGTGTACCCGGAAAAAATCGACTGTAAAGATTTTATACATTCAATGTGAGGAATTTCCACATGGCTGAGCAAAAGGGACAGGGGCGCGGGGACACTGGCCCTCTCCTGAGGGAAGAACGTGTGATGTATTCATGCATCTCAGCATATGCATGTACATGTACCTCAGTGCCTGTACAGCACTTGGATGCGTGTACCTTGCGTGCTGCCTGCTGGAACAGTGTGAGGGCTCTTTGTCTCAACTCCCACTGGAAACTGGTGTAAAACTGGAAGGATGGGGCTCCCTCATGGGCCTGGGAAAGGTTTGAAAGACATTTATTGCCGACTTTCATATGCTCATTTAGCATTGTTACATTCAGTGCATATGAAAAGGAACATAAAGTGAAATTTTACGAGGTCGCTCAGCTATTTAAAAGACAAAAGACAGCAGCAACTTCATTTAATTTAACACCACTGCAATCTTTTTTTCCAATAACGAATAAAAGAATGAATCATTCAGATGTGTTATGACTTTGTACAGACTCAACATACATTCACTAAGACAAAATATGGACCATTTAAGCATTAACTAAACATGATTGAGCTTAAACTTTGCAGCTGACTTATGTCAGTTTCAGATTTGGGTGTGAAGAGTTGACATGAAACTTTCTCAGAAGCTAGAAGAAATGTGAATCTTCTGAGTCTAACTGGGAGATTAGTAAACACACCACAGTATTTTTACCTGTCCTGCTTCACAAAGCACTCGTCTGGAGGGAAGTTTAGGTAGTCCAGCAGCAAAGTCTTCCTTGTGCCTTCCGTCCCCCATTTTGACCTACCATAAAAAAGTCAGTGAGCATGATGAAATGGGGGGGGGGCTGTATTTCTTCAGATACCCACACCTGAGGTAGAACAATACACAATAACATTATCTTTTTATAATATTAAGTAATATGTCACCTTTATGATGGTTGTAACAAAAAATATTTTATATGAAATGAAATTGATAAAAGCCACCCCGGAGATAGTGAGGGTTCTACTTAACCATATACAATTATTCACTTATTTCTTGGATTTAGTTCAAATTTGCAGTAATAGTGGCCTGATACCTGCCCTGATACCTCAAATTAATATGAATGTCCAAATATGTATTTATCATAAAACAAGAGCCTTTTAAATACAAAGTGGTCATAGGCAGAAATTTTACACAGACATCTTTAAAAGATAAATAAATACAGGGTTATTTTTATTTAAGGTAACATGACGTGTCGTATGTTGGCACATTGATTAGGAAACTTTGCACTATTACTCCAAACATGACACTATTCTGAATATGATATGGGTCATGAAAACAGCATATTTCGCTTCAATATTCCAAATCCGGCATATGCCGGTATTATCTGTGTTTTAGAAGCAATTCCAACCTTGGCTCCAGCCATTTCACTTTTTTTACATTTGACTTAATAAATAACATGACAGAGTAAGTTAATCAAAGTATAAACGGCTGTGTGTAAACAGGAATATTCGAGGCATTTTCATTAATCATTAGCTGCTAGGAATGCTAGGAATGGGAAAAGGGCCAATAACTGAAGTATTTTCTGCATATAAACATCAAGTTAATGTTTCAGATACTCTTAATCCCACTGTATTAGATACTGTTTCCACTTTCAAAGATTTTATATAGATTTTTGAGATTCTTTATAGTTTTCAACTTATTTGCATTTCCCTATTCTTCATTCTCTTTGTGAATTTCTACAACATTTAAAGCACAAACACTTTTCCAAAGTCTTTAACTTTTTTGATACACATTTTTTTAACTGTAAAAAGTGGAAGAGTCCAGAACTACCCTAAAAAAGTGCGGGGATGATGCCACGCCCCGTAAATACAGCACAAAGGCAAAAAGTAGATGATGTTTCTTTGATTTTTGCTAAACCCCTGCAAGTTCTGGCAATGAAAGATGTTGCAAGGCCAATGGAAAAAAAATCCAACATGTTTATCCTTTATAGTAAAAACGTCTCGAAATTGTTTGACTGAAGAGGCAACAGTCTGGATGTCTTAATTGTGCAAAACAAAAGCAACCATGACTACTAATCCTCAGGAGCACGGTGTCATTTGTTTATAGGGATGATATATACATCAAGGTCTCACAGAATTATTTGACAATTGATTTGACAAAAGAAAAAGTCTTAAAGACTTAATGTCACTGTCCCCATCCTTGGCCTAACAACTAAATCACTCTTAAGCAACACAGCGTGATGGAGTGATAATGTCACACAGCTGTAAACCATCGCTGTAATGCAAACACAGGAGGACGGCTCCTCTGTTCAGTTATTAAAGTTCTGGCCTTCAGTCAAAATCCCAAAGAGGACATATAAAGGAAGACACTAGCTCTTCCTATCATATAAACAACAGGGTTCCCATAAAACACCAAAGTGAGGTGATATGAGGCTGTAAACGCAGAGTGTATGGCAGAGGACGCGTCTGTGTGTGTGCATTATAAACAGGTGGAGAGGAGACGGGGGAGGAAGTGCTGTTAAGTGTCTGTGAGAGTTCTGTCAACTCTTCAAATAACTTTTCTAAAAAAAAAAACACACACACACAGACACATATTTCAAACCTGATGTTACTCTGGCTGAGACTCAATAACATCAGTCACAGAGGCAGCATGAAGGGGTGAAAATCAAAGTGTGGATCTCATAATGCTACAACTGAACCATGTTATGACATCGGTATGCATGTGGTGTCTGGCAAAAGTGATTAGCTGCCGACACATCTGCTAAATGTCATGTTGAAAAAGGAAAACAAACTTAAATGCCTGATGTAAAAAGGTCCACTGTAGCAAACACAGAAATATCTGATCTACTAGTAACAATAATTATAGACAAACATCTTTATCAGGTCAATTTTTGGTAAGATTGTGATCCATGTTTTGTTAAGTTGCTTGTTGCCTTCTCCCCATGTTTTCGAAAGAAATCAAACAAACTTGCACAGGTTTCAAGGGGTTAATGAATGCAGACCCTCAAGGACCAGAAGTCAGTCATAGGGGAACAGTTTAGCACGTAAGAGCACAACTTATGGGTTTCGTCTGTATCAAAATAATGACTTGGTAGTATGTACAATGCAAACAGGAAGAGGTGACTTCTAATTCGGAATACTTTCACTGGTGCCAACAGAGTCAGAGGACCGCAGGGATGAAGTTTTTCTGAAGGCGGATGCAGAAGTTATGGGACTTGCATGTTTTGTTCAGCAAGATAATCTTTATAAATGAACACCACTTTCAGGACTGTTGATGCCTAAATTGCCAGAAGTAGGCAAAGCAAGGCAGCTTCATTTATATTACACATTTCGCAAAACAGGGCAATTCAAAGTGCTTTACAGAGAAATAAATAAAAAACATGATTAAGGATACATATTTACAATAAAAGAGTTAAGAGATAAGATAAAAAGGGAAAAAAAATGAATGATCTAGAAATTTTAAAATAAAAATCTCCATTGAAAATATCAAAAGTGCAGACAGGTGCAAGGTAAGTAAAAAGCTAATGCTAGACTAAAACTAACCAATAAATGAACAATACTATGGCCACATGTTTTAGCGTCGCCACCACAACAAGCCGTGTTTGGCGAGGTTCGGCTCGATGACGTTCTGTTGTCACATTTAGCCACTTAGCAACGGCTTTAAAGTTGGCAAGTAGGATATTTATTGACGTTTTTTGTGTCGAAGAACAAAACATGTACGTCTCTTAAGCTTGTGTTAGACCTTATTTCAGACATCTAACCAAAATCAATTCAGAAAACGTGCGAGTGCTGACACAGAAACTCATTTCACGGATTTAGGACTCATTCCTGGGACACCCTGTTTGCAAAGATGTAAACAAATAAAGGCTCAAAAAACAGGATTCAAGTTGTGGTTCCCAAACTCAGAGCCTGATTACCCCCAAACTGAAGTCAGGCATAGACTAATAATAATAATAATAATAATGGAATAAGGGTGTTGGGGTGACAGTGTCAGACTTCCAAAACTGCTCTGCGTAGCGAATATCAATAGGCAGACTCTTACCATGTACTCATGCAGTGTGATCTCTCTCTCCTCTGCTGTCTGCCTCCTGCTGCGCTCCGACACTGGGTCCTTACCGAGATGTTCTAGCCTGAATGAAATATATAGATTTTTAATTAAGTTGTCATCTTGAAAAAAAAAAACAATTTACTGGAAAAAAATGTGAAAATATTAGCAAGCAAGATTTTAGACCTTTTATGAGGGTACACTCATTACAATACAAATCTTCTTTTGTGTACCTGTTAGTTTCCTCTTAATATACTCTACTTCATGATTTGAACTCCTACTACGCCTTTCCAGTTGTGGATGCATGAATATAATTAATATAATTACAAATACTTTTGAATTTCTGTTGTAGTGTGGGAAAACTTTAACCTTTTAAGTAAGGTTTTCAATACATTATTTTTGTCAATGACTATTTCCTCCACAAAATGTCTTCAACATTGGGCAAAAACAATCACTGATAGTTTCTATCAAGCTTGTGAGAAACGTGGTGCTTGATATGCTTTTAATTTGGGTTTTAGCATTGGTTAGTGTACAAGAAAACACAAATACAACAATTCAGTCATTCACAGGATTAAGGAGCATCTATTGGCATAAATCGTGTATAACAGTTTAACTAAAACAGTTCATAATCACCTGAGACCCTAAATCGTGTTTCCATTACCACAGAATGAGCCGTTTATATCTACATACAAAACTGGTCCCCTTCCAGGGAGTCCACCATGTTTCTACAGTTGCCCAAAATGGACAAATCAAACACTGACTCTAAATAGGACATTTTTGAGCTCTCCAACACATTTGGTACATGGGAGACGTTTTAGTTCTGCGACCTCATCACTTCTCAATCCTACAAACTGGACTTTTCCATGAAAATGTTAGATTTTAGTTTAACTTACCATGTGACATGGTTGGCTTGCTCCTCCGTCATATTTTGTTGGACCTTTTTCATGAAGAGGGCCTCCTTCATCTGCCTGTTTTGCTGACCAGCCGTGCTGCCACAGCATAGGGCTGAAGAGAAGAAGATACCGGCAAAATGACAAACCAGAGACATAATATGTTTAATGTATAATATGAAATTCAATTTACTTTATGGCAGCGTGATAGGAGAGATGCTGTGTAAAGGAGAAAATAACGGGGCACTAATACAACATTAATTCATAGGACACAAACACACAAAACAATGAAATAGTAAAATCACTTGTTGGCATCTACCTTTCTTCAGGTCTTTAGAGCTGAGTTTGTCTGTGTCTTTGATGAGCATCTTTGCCACGCCTGCAGGGGTGAAGACATCTATCAGAGGCTTCAGTCCAGGCTGGACACTAGAAATATCTCCCAAAGTCTAGGGGACAGGTAAGGATACAAAAGCAAGAAATTAGAAGGAAAGAAAGCGAGAATGGACGGTTGTGCTCCAAGTATCAATTATTTGATAGATGATACCAAAAGCAAAGACAAATGTGGAACCAAAACTAAAAATGTTCCCAAATGAAACACATATAAGATTGGGGGCAAAAGACATGTACTACAAAAAAAAGCTGTTAAAAGAAAATTAGGTTCTTTCTCCTCTTAACTAATTCATCAAAAATGGAAAGTGAAAATTAATTGAGCACATCTTACATCACACCTACACAAAGACCTTTACTTTTTTGGAGCGAGAGAGCCTCTCAGAACTATTTTCAGCATAAGAATGAATTCATTAACCTCTTAATCTCCTTCCTTTTGACACATAAGTTAATAGGAAAAAAGTCTTACCCTGTTACTGAATCACACACACTACCTTTGATTTGTCAGCCTCCTTGGTTGGTCTGTATTTGGTTTTACTTGGAGGCGGTGCGTGGGTGGGAGGTGAGGGTCCTTTATACTCTGCAGTCACTGCATCTCCATGACCTGACTTTCTTCCCAGCTCGCTATAATGCAGAAAAATATGCACATAAAAGTACACCTTACAGAGTAAAACTTGCTTTAATGATGGCAGAACTGCACACATTCATAAGGGCCAAAATAGATTCTTCAGCATAAAGCGCTAATTTGACTGTAAGTGACATTTTTGTGATTAATTTCAGGTCGCTGGTAGAAAAATCTGAACAAACAAACAGTGGATGTTAAAACTGAAGCAGTGGGGAGGAGGTGGCGGGCGCAGTAATTGGTTCATTTTTGTGTAGAGGTCCAGGATCAGTTCTCATAGCAGAGAGAGAATGGCTCGAAATTGGGTGTTGAGACAATGATATATGGTCACCACTGTACATGTTTTGGACTTGAAGGGTGTGGGGGCGGCAGGGAGGCTGAACAATGAGGTCAGAAGCCACACTGAATTTTCATTATTTTTACATTTCAAAGGCTGTCAAATTTTTATGTATGCAGATGGGGGTGGACAATAATTGAAAGACATCTTAATATAGAATTATTAGCATCTCTAACCATAGCTTTTAATAATCACATTTTTGACTCAACACCAGATCCTTTACTGAAGTAAAAGTACTAATACCACATTGTAAAAATACTCTGTTACAAGTAAAGTAAAGTAAAAGTTCTGCACTGAAAATGTTACTTAAGTAAAAGCATTAAAAGGCAAATGTGCGGTAAGTATGGGAGTAAAAGTACCAACGCAGAAAATTCTTAGAAAAAAAAATCCCACACCCAAAAAACTCAAAATGTTTTTTTAAAGTATAAAAACAACCCCCCCAACAAAAAACACCCAAAATTAAATTTTTGAAAAACAGAACAACACCCTAAAACTCAAAATTATTTAATGAAAGAAAAATAAATCCCCAAAACCTGACATAAAAAATAGAAAGAAAAACACTCCTAAACTCAAAAATATACCAACAAATAAAATAAATGAATAAATTAAAAAAATACTTAAATGTTTATCAAAAGAGTTGGTAATTAATTTTCTGTTAATCAACTGATTGATTACTCGACTAATCTTTGCAGCTGAACTTGCATAAACTATATGGTCATTTAATTTATTACAAAACGTCATATTTTATAAACTCTTCATGTTTTTATGCAGAAATCTTACTCTGTAAAGTTCCTAAAGCGTTCAGATAAATGTAGCAGTAAAAGATACAATATTTTACTCTGAAATGTAGTGGAGTAAAAGTACAATGTAGCATGAAAAGAAAATACTTAAGTAAAGCACAAGTACCTCAGGTTTTATACTTTAGTACAGTACTTCAGTAAATGTACTTTGTTACATTCCAACACTACTCAACACGTCTCTGACACAGTGTCGACAAGAGCTGAACATTACAAGCGTCACTACAATTTACTAGGTTTATTTAAGGTTTTATTGCAAGGCATTAAATTGATTAGATTGATGGAAAATGTGACAAAGACGCAAAGATATTAAAATAGTCACCATCTGTTTATTTTAAGAATAACCTTTATGTGCGTCTGATAAGTCCAGCAGGGGACACTAAGCAACCAGCAGGCACCTGGCGTTGGTTTTAGCTGGAAACACTGGCTCTTGCAAATATTCCTTAATCTTTCAATTGCACATATCTCATCTTTTATTTGGTTCCACTGCGGGGAACAACAAACAGAGGGGGAATGTTTTATATGCTAAACATCCATCGGGAGGCATATCCATCTTGATATTACTGCACCAGCAGCTACCAAGCTATTTTCATGAATTATTAACTTTCGGCCGAGATAACGCCAAGACAGTGCGCTGGATGGAGCTGCTGCTGTGTGATGGATAGCACCCTCTTTCTCATGGGAACAGAGTCAGACATTAGGCTTCATACTGGCTGAAAAAACTATGGGGACTTCTAATCAACACAGAAGCCCATTTTCTCTGAATGCAATTTGGTGCATGTTTGTTCCCCAAAATGGATCACCTTGTTTGGTAATTTGCACATTCAACCTGAGAGCTGTCATCATAACTGAACAGCAAGAGGAGAACAGAAAGGCTCTGGTTATTTTATACGATCATGTTTTGTTGCTAATGGAGACTAAAGTAAAGCACCGTGCAGATGGTCCGATGGACGGTGGTGAAACTAAAAGGAAGACAGATTTTTAGCAGTGAGGAGTATTACATGACATAAATATCAGGATGTCTGTATATGACATAAATATTTATCAGATATGTGTTTATATATAAATAAATGTTTTTACCTTTCTCTATACCATCATCCTTTCGCAATTTCTTTATGTTTAATTCACAGATTCATTCATATAACACCAGTAGTAGTCTCTCAGATATATACATATATATATATATATATATATATACACACACACATATCACACATATATATATGTATGCTTTTTTACACTTTATATTGTGCTCTGTGTACTTCTTTGTTTTTATTGTATTAATGTTCACTGATTGGCTGATTGGTTACTTTTTCTGCTCTTTGTTGTCATATATCTTCGATTGTTTTTTTCTATCAAACTTATTAAGGGGTTTCGGTTTGTTTGTTTTTTTCTTCATTTTTCTTTTTTCAGGTTGAGAGGGGGTCTGTCTGTATAAACCTCTGGCCTCTTGACCTCTCCCCCTGACACACACACATATATATATATATATATATATATTTTTTAATTCATCTGGATTTGATGCAGTTTTTAATTCCTTAACTAGTCTAATTACCTGAGGGCCAGATGAGGGGCGCAGCTCCCAGTGATGGTGCACAGGTAGGGTTTGGTGTTGAACTGGGAGATGATCAGCTGGATGGTGACCTGAGAAGTCTCATATTGGTAAGGACTAAAGGTCACAGTGATCTCCTTTTCACCGCTGGCTGGTATCACACCTGGCAAAGACAGGAGACAACATCAGGGATTAATGTATGTTTGCGTATGTATTTGGTTTGCCTCGGTCAGTGATTCGCCACCAAGGAGACTTCCTCTGCAGTACTATACCAGCTAGTCACTGACAATTTGCTGAACGCACAGAAAGCAATGCCACCAGATGTTACACCTGAACACCGCCTGTTGACACTGAGTGTCAACAGCAAGGCAGCAAGGCAATTAGCAAGGCAGTTTAATATACTATAGTTAGCTTAAAGTAATAGATAAAGAGCTGGAACAGTTAAACAAAGTATTTCACTGCTGGAGAGACAGTCTTTTAAAAAAAAATAGGATGTCATTGCAGTAGAAAAATGCAAATACTTTTGAAACTGGTGCCACATGATGAGAGAAAAATGAAAAAGGGATGTTTTTGCTCACAAGGTAGAAAACCTGACCAATAAACGCTCCAGCTGGTGGGTGACGTAATGTGAACTTGTACGTGTGAAACGATGGCAGCCGGCAAGAATTGATCTTGCATTCCAGTTAAGTCGTGATTTTTATTTGATCTGCGCTGCTTAGTTTTACTGTTTGATTTTGCTGGTGTGTTTTACTGTTTGATCAGTTTTTTCTCATTTTCACGATGCAGGGAGCAGTACGGCGCTCACGTCATGTTCACAAGAAGTAGCTGCACAACAAAATAAAATAAAAGCAGCGTAGTAACCTTGATTTATATTCTAACATAATGCTACTACTACTACACCTAGTAGAAATAGAAGTACTGCTATTTCTTCAATTACCAATACTATAACTACTACTACTACTACTACTGGTACTATTTCTACTAGTAGTACTTATGTGTACTCTTTTTGATCGATTACTACCATTGCATACTTTCAGCTACAGAAACCATTCAAGTGTCAAATGTTATGGGATCCAAGAACATTTATGCCCCCCCATTTTATGCCTTAAGCTTTAAAACATTTTTCTTTTTAACTTTCTCAGTTAACATCAACTTCTTCCTTTGACACTCTTGCAGTTTCACTTGTAGCTACTTCAAGTTTAAAGCCGTTCGGCTTTCATTTTTGCCAGTTTTTCAGGTATTTCTGGCAATTTGTAATATAGTTGTCTATTTTCAGCCACGGTTTTGAATTAATTTCAGCTTTAAGCATCCACACTCATGTTCCGCAGGAAATGCATTTTCCAGTTTGAATCTCTTCTTCTCATTCCAGGTTTGCACTGCAGTTAAAACCGCAGCTGTAACTCACATCCTAAGTGCTTGGTTCCGCCATGTGTTATGATGCTTCCCAGACCATGAATACTGCTTAGTGTCAGTGTGTGGAAACGGGAGGCATCCTTCATCTTGGCCGTGACTTGTTTAATACACAACAGCGGTGCTAGTTTCTGAGGAAACACAGCACCTGCTCTCCTGATTGTTGAGACTTAATGAGATCTATCAATGGAAAATCAACTTTATTTATCCGTTTTAACTTAAAGGCAAATTCTGAAACGAACCACAGTAAATAAAGATAAGTTACCTCTAAAATACACTAAATATGCAGTAGAAGTTGTGTGTACTGCAATAAAAAGGCAGGAAGATGTCAAATTAAATATTCCAGTGATCCATACCTGTAAGTGGATGGATGGAGAAGGCCTCGTGGGGCTGAATGACATCCACCTGAAACTCAAAGTCAATGGGGCAGCTGCATCTCAGAGGAATAGCACGGCAAACACTACAGACAGGTGGAAAAACGCAGAGATGAGAAATTTGCTTTTTATTTGACACCAACAGGTGAATGGAAGCATGGTCGGCTGTATAGAAGAATACAAAGAGACAGGCAAGCTCTCGGGCAGATGGGAGGTCAAAAAGCACTCCATCAAAGATTCAAACACACACGCACACACACACACACCTTTGTCCAAGTGGTACGGCTGATAGGTCGATATGAGAGGGGATGTGCAGGTCATCGATGACAGGATAAGCATGAACTGGAATTAACAGGTTCTCTTCCCCCTTAGGAAAGGTGTGGGTGGGTTGAATGAACAAGAGAGAGAAAAAACACGAAAGAGAGGATATACAGATAAGACAGGTCACAAAGTAAACACGGGAATGTGTCATCAAAAGAGACATGGTGTTTTTTTTTTTACTTAGTCTTTTTAGTATTGGAGAGTCTTTGCAAAGTCCTTTGAGAAACATTTGAGATTAACCCTTTGAAACCTGAGCAAATTGGCTCAATTTTCTTTTTCTTCAGAATCAGAATCAGAAAAAGATTTATTGCCAGGTATAGTTAACACAATACGAGGAATTTGTTCTGGTGGGTTGGTGCAACATAAATATAGAAAAAGAAAACAGATAAAATAGAAGATACAAATATAAAATATAAAATATAAAAAGTACGAGTCTTACAGTGCAAAACAAAACAAGTAACACAAGTAACAGTGTAACAATGCAAGAAACAGAACCATGGAATTAAAGTATATACAAGAATGGTTGGAGTGCAAGATATATATTGATAGTGATATATATTGATTTTGATGATTCAAAAAAAGGGAAGAGTTATATGTTATGGCTTACAAGCAAATTACTAAAATTAGCCCCAAAAAAAACATCAAATCAAAATAAAAATGTATATATATAATAATAAAATTGTTATTATTATTATTATTATTATTTATTATTATTATTATTATTATTATTATTATTATTATGCATTTTTGTGAAGATTTTGCTTTCATTTAAGTAGGATCTTCACCCAGCTTTTTGATTTGTTTTTTTATTTATTTTAATCTCCTTTTGTGTCTAGTGGACATATATGTATCAGTTTGTTTTCAGTGTTCTTTAAAGGAAAACCTAATAAAAAAAAATCCTAACATTTTCAATTTTTTGTTATTATTAACTTTTAATCATTTTCTCTCTCTGTCTTCAAAAACTAATTCTCAGGTCATTTTCTTGTCACCTCCTGTAGAGTCAGTGCTCAATGCCTTTTTTAACTGTGCTGACGAAGTCAGATTCATTTTCTCAGGTTTCAAAGAGTTGTCAGCTTCCACTGAATGCTTACAATTAAAAAAAAATAAATGTAAAACAAACACTATTAAACCCTGAGCCAAACAGAAGCACAGAAACCACAGTGGCGCTCAAACTGTCAGATACTAACCTTGCAGTGAACCCGAACGCAGTCGTAGAAATAACGCCACTCATCAGGACAGAACCTGACCTTGAGCGTGAAGGCGAGCCCGGGGATGAGTCGATACTTGATTAAAAACAGAGGGTTGAGTCATCAGAAGCAGCACTGATTGCACTAATGGACATGTGGAGTCTTATGTTGCATTCAGGTCAGCAATTTGTAATGAAAACCAAAACATACCTTTTTGACATAAGTTGTTTGGAAGTGTTGGGTTTGGGTGGGAATGATATGAATATTCATGACTTCAGATGAGATGTTGATGAGTTTCTGAGGGAAAGGGGGAGAAAAGAATTATTCCTTTTCATGCAATCATGTGCACTTGAGAAAAACATTTCCATATTATTGGTGTTTACATCCATCTACATCATCGCACATGTACAGGGTTAAATCAGTGCCCATTCAGTTACATCAAATTTATCCTGGATGGAAACCGAACGAGATGAATTTAAGATGGGATGGGATTTTTGAAATGATTTCGACACTTTACTGCAGTGTCATCACAATTTCACCAAACATTGATGGGAAAAGACACAATATTGTCCCCACACAACCCAAACAGACGCCTTGACACCAAGGTCTATCTCCCGCTTAAAGCTCTGGATGCTGCGCTCAGCACCGCTGAGGAAGAAGTACTCCAGCTTAGAAAAACATCAGCTTATGGAGAAAAATGGATGAAATATACAACATGCACTATTTGTGTATACACATATGTTGATGTGTGTATTTGTGTGTTTATGGTTGTTGAGTCCTGTGTTGGCTAATGCATCCTCTGATTTAAATTCATTAGTTGGTTATTAACTGAAAGTTATGTAACCATTTAAAAAAATATTATGTGAACTTACATATATGTGCCAGTTAACTAGTATTATCATTATTCATATATTTTTATATTACATGTTTTTTTATTTTTTATTTTCAGCTTTCTGTATTTTTAACTTCCTTTTTTTCTATGGCGATCAGTAATTCCAATGTTCCTATGTCATCTAATTTATTCAAATACAAATAAAAATGGAAAAATTTTACCACTTCTTATCAAACACAACAAATGAAGTGACATGTTCTTCAATGAATCTCTATCAGAAAATTTGATTTCCAATATCGCCTGTGAATGCTACAGTGAAATTGAATGTTAAAGGTATTTTCCTCACCAGGATCTTTGTGTAATCCTTCCCCAGCTCAAACCCACTGAAGTGAAGCTCAGGGGGCTCTGCTTGGATCAGAGTGTTGCTTTTCAGTTTGGCATAGATTTCTAAAAAAGACAAAAAAAAATGTGAAATGTAATGAGCTTTTTGTACGACAGAAAATGCACCTGCAAAGAGGTTTTCCATGCATAAAGAAAATCAAAGCCTCACAGTGTGTTAATATGAGGTTAAATACTTGGTATCGGTACAGAAACAGCATTAATGCATCCTATCAGAGGGTTTCAGAGGTTCTGCTTCATATATACTTGATTCTAGTAGATGATTAGGAATGTTGGCTCTGCTCCTGCTCTCCTCCACCAGCTGGCTCAGAGGCAGAGGGGTCCCCCTCCTGAGGGGCTCTGACAGTGTCTGCGGGGCAAAGAGGGCCACCTCCATCCTGGCAAAAAGGTCAGCTCTGGCTCCTCATGAGAGAAATGACAGAAGGCTGGAGGACAGACAAGGGGACAGCGATGCGTTGGGAAATATATGGTTGGTAAAGCTATGAATTCATAATGTGAAGACAAGAGGAGAGACATGGAAGGACAGCAGGTTATTATGTGTGTAATTTGTAGTTCAGTGAATTCACTTGTGTAGAAATTGGCTGTTATACTGGTGATATGCACTAGGAGCATCATGTTCCCTTCACAACTTTAACCCTTAGAAACCTGGAGTGACATCATTTTTCCAGTGCTGCTTTCAGATGCCTATCACAAGTATTTAAACCTTTGAACCTTCAGGAAATTGCTGCTATTCTTTCTTTATTTATTTATTTATTTTTAAAAAGGAGGGGAAAAGGCAATGAGCAACTTGGTAAGACATGTTCCACAAATTGCAAGAAATGTTTAAATTTAGATTATTACTTAAAAAATTTTTAGGAAAAGATCTCTAGGGGGAGAAAAGCTAGGAAAACACGATATTTATAATTTTCATAATTACATATTTAAAATCATGTTAAATAATTCTTATAATTTCAAGCAGTTTTACCATGTCATTTCAATGTTTTTCTTTTTTTTCTTACTTTTTAAATTTTTTCCAGTTTTTTGTTTTTTGTTGTTGTATGTTTTAATAATTTCTTGCTGGTGTTTGGGTCATTTTTTTCCTGTGTTGCTCATTGCCTTCTTCCCATGATTTTGAGAAGAAAAAAAAAGCCAAGCCAATTTGCTCAGGTTTCACAGGGTTAATACAGTGCATTCAGACACATTTTATAACGTTGAAGCCTCGTGCTAAAATTGTTTTATTTACTTTCCCTCATCAGTGTTCACCCCATAATGACACAGCAAAAACAGAATTCTAGATTTTTTTTGTTCATTTGGGCTTTCTTGTGCAAATTTAGAAACAACTGAAACATCACATTAAGGTAAGTATTCAGAGCCTTAACTCAGTAGGTTTCTGGGAGACCTTTGGCAGCCTTGAGGCTTGAGGGTATGAGGGGAAGGGTTGGCACGCCTGGGCCACTCATGGACATACACAGAGTTTTCCTCAGTGCCCCTGAGCGACTCGTGCATTGTCTTGGTTGTGTCCTGTTTAAAGACGAACCTTTGACCCAGTCTCAAATCCCTGCAGCTGAGCGATCAATTAGCTGACTTGGCCACAGCTGGTCTCCACTCAAGGTGTCCAAACACCCACATAATGAGCTGGGATGCGCCTGGCTTTGTCACTATAGTGTATTGAGTGTACATTAATTCGAAAAAATAATAATATAAAAGATTTTTAGCATAATACAACATAATAAAAAGTTTAAAAAGAAGTGAAGGGATGTGAATACTGTGTGAATGCACTGTATTTGGACTGCCTGTATTCAACTTTACGTCAAAAAAAAAAAAAAATGCGTCACATAAATTCACTTAAAGTTACACATGTCAGATACAGAGAGCTGACTTCGACGTCATTTTTATTAAGATATAAAAAGATAGCCTTTTCATAATTTTAACTAACAGTTAATTACTGTACGTCACAAACCGAACTAAAAGTGCAGTTAGCAAGGAAGCTAACAAAACTAACTCCGTTACTGTTAAGCAAACTATTAGCTTAATTTAATGGTGCTAGCGCTAACTTTAATATAGCCTCTTAACGAGAGTTTTATAACCCTTTCTTTAAAAAACTTTTCAAAAACGGAACTCCAGAACTTACTTAAGTTTTTCGAGAGTTATTTGTGTTTTGTTGTTCAGATAAAACAGCCATTTTCCGTCTATATTCGTGGAAAAAACATTTCGTTTATGCTCCTGCTGAGGGAGAGGACCCCGTTCTCAAACACAGCTGTTGCCATAGTGAGGCTCGTGCTCTGAAGGGGCGGGACCAACGTCCTGTGAGCGAATATGATTTGTTGGCTGCAAGCGCGATTTAACTACGTCTATTGCCAAAAATACAACCAGAAGCAGGAAATCTCACCTTCAAAATAAAAGCATAAACACAAACACACTATGTTGTTTATGACTTGGTATCATTTTATGAGTGTAAAAACAATGACAACATGATGATGTTGACACTCTTGTGTCAACATCATTATTTACTTGGGCTATGTTTCTACCTTTTCAGAAGGTCGCGCCCTATTTACACGAAAGAAGATTTTATTTTGAAAGTCACGGTATGAAGTTGTAATTTCATTATAGCTAAATTGATCAGCGTTTATCAGATTGCCCCGGAGAATACTGTGCGTGATTATCGACACTGTGAGTAGGTTTGTGTTTGATTTTCAGAGCTCATATATCTGCTGCATGGCAGGATGCTTGCTTTTCATTCTAATCAGATATGAGGCTCGGACGAAAGGACCTATCTTGATGGAAAAAAGGAAGCTGTCAGGCACAATGAAAAAAGTTGGACTTATTGGAGTGCTTCTGTTGCATCAGGTGAGAAAACACATGCATGAAGTTCATTTGAACTTGTCTTAAGAAAAACTGTTGAACTGTCTCCTTATCTGCAGGCAAAATCGTCATCAGGGTGTCACCCTCATGTTAATCTAGTGAAAGAGGAGGAAAAGTGCATGACAGATCTTTTCAAGTCACCCCAAGCAACAGGTGAGTTCATGCAGTTTCTTGATTGTGCATTTTAAACCTGTTGTAATATGTTATAATTCAGGTGATGTTTAATAAAGCATGATAGCTGCATCCCATTGGAAAAAGAACACGATCACTGAAATGAATAAAATTGAATTAAGTCTTTATAACCTGGAGAAATGTAATGCAATGTTTTACTGACACCTAGTGGTCACATCTCATAATATACCCCGACAATGAAAACTTGCATGAGGTTCAATGCATTCATATGAAAGGATCAAGATTAATCCATTTATGATGGTTTTGCTGTGTTATACTCTGCAACCTAAAATATATTTAAAAAATATATTTATTACCAACTTTTACATGGAATTTTTGTATGGAACCCCAGCAAATAAAATAACATAAAATCAAATAAGACGTCAGTGTAGCCTGTTATATTAAAAAAATCAATCCCAATTTGTTCTTTTTGCGATGTTATATTCTGCAACCAAAAAAAGCACTTAATTGTTATTGTCTTTTAAATTGAATTTTGTTTGAAAATAAGTTCAAACAAAAGGTGTAATTTCTGTTCCATCTGTGAAGACATCACTATCAGTATGGACTGTTCAATCATAACGTCCAAATCAATCCAGATATGTTGCTTTTGCAATGTTGTATTCTGCAACTACAAAAGTGGAAAAAAACATTGTTATTTATTATTGTCTGTTATATGAAACTTTTGTGGGGAATTTTGGCAAATAAAATAAATAATAACTAATGATGTCATTTCTGTTCAATCTGTGAAGAAAATAATATCAGTGTACACTGTGAGGGAATGTGGGATGACCTGAACTGCTGGCCGCCTGCTTCTCTTGGAGAAACCATCTCTCAGCCATGTCCAGAGTTTTTCAATTCAGAGGGTGAGACAATGTACACACACACACGCGCGCGCACACACACACACACACACACACACACACCCATTATCTATAGTACATTGCACTTGTTAATTATTTGCCAGGAAGCTGATTTGTTTCCATAAAGACAGCTTCCCCCTCTCAGGATCTCTATCCAAACATTCAGCCATAAAACGCGTGTGTACACAGACGTCATTTAACACACCTGGAGTGCAACGTTTATGTTGAGAGGTGAGGATGATAGATTTCGTGATAATTTATCTAAGAACCAGAGCACCAGGGGAGGGGGGCTGATGACTTTGCAGTTTTTTACAGTCCAATAAATCCACATTCTGTACATCTCCTGACCAGCAGGAAACACATCCTCATCAGACGTCATTTTACAGGACGTATTTATTTTTCTGTCCGGCTCACATGCACAGTGTCAGAACAGCGACACACACAGGATTTTGGTGCTATTTTGCAGGTAAAGTGCATCGTAACTGCACCGTCAGTGGTTGGACAGATCCGCTTGTCCCACATGAAGATGCATGCGGCTACACTTTCAATGAGACACTCCACTTCCTGGGAGAGGTGGGTGGTTACTATGCATGCAGTATACAGCTGTAAAACACAATAGCACCCAAATCTCAAAACACTAAACTATCCAACCACTGATACACTGCATACTGTATCTCATGAGGTGGCTGAAAAGAGAAACTGTAAATGACTATAACTATTATTTATATTATATATATATATATTGCTTACAATGACATGGTGAAAAAGTATCTTCTGTGTAGAAAATAAGCTATAAGAGAAATAAAAAGGAAAGAAAGCTGCACAAAGTTTGAAATATTCAAGTATAAATGGGAAAATACCAATTTGTCTACAGTACGTTATCAATACATTTGCAGCTAACATTTGTAGCATGAACATGTCAATCTTCCACACCTAACGCACAACAAGAATTAATTTTTAGCTTTTTTTTACCTGACAAAAAACACATTTATACTGCCAAAAATCTTAACACAAACATGACTTTTTTTCTTTTAAATCTGGCAAAACAAAATTTTTAAAAAAGTCTTTATTCTAACTATTAAACGTTTCCTTTAGCCTGTCAGGTCCCTCGCAGAGGCGGTTATTGTACTGTGGTTAATGTCTGAGAGGTGATAAAGTGATGTTCTGTTGTCTTTACTCAGTCACCAGATTCCCATTTGTACTTCTCCTACGTAAAGACCATGTACACAGCCGGGTACACGCTCTCTCTCATCTCCCTCTCCATCGCCGTCACCATTTTCTGTCTGTTTAGGTGAGAAACGTTTTTGTCTTCCCACTTTGAGTCAGACGGACGTGTTTGAAACGACTGAAGCTGCCCTGAAAACTTTACGGCTAAACTGTTAATACTTCCTCAGAAAGCTGCACTGTACCAGGAACCACATCCACATCCAGCTGTTTCTCTCCTTCATCCTGAGAGCCATCTTCATCTTCATCAGAGACTCTCTGCTCTTCACCAACGAAGACCTCTACCACTGTGACTACTACCCGGTATGGACGGACGGACGCTTCTTGTCATATTCTTTCCTTTTTGTCCAGCTGATACTCAAATACTCACTGACCCTTCCTCTCTTCTGCGCGGCAGGCGGCATGTAAGGTTGTGCTGATGTTTTCCAACTACTCCATCCTGGCAAACTACAGCTGGCTGCTGTCGGAGGGTCACTTCCTCTTCACCCTGGTGAGCCGCTCCTTCTTCTCCCTGAGGAAACACCTCACCTGGTACATCGTCCTGAGCTGGGGTACGGAGACCTGTTCACTAAAACTCTCACCTTTCTCTTTGCTCACGCTCTAACATTCACGTCTCAGTCTAACAAATACTGCCTTTTTTTATATTTACTCACAGTTAATTTGATCTCGCAGGTTTACCTCTGATTGTCATTGTCTCCTGGGGATGTGCCAAATACTTTTACGAAGACGAAGGGTAAGGGGGTAAAAAAACAATCTGTTTCTACACATCATCAAGGTGTATGTTTATGAAATGACTTCTTGTTTTAGCTGTTGGGAAACCAGAAGACATGAATGGATTTGGTGGATACTTCGAGTGCCGGTTCTCCTGACTATATCTGTAAGAAAAAAATGATTTTATGCCAATTTTATTCCCTTGACCGTCCTAAGAACATAGTTCCGGCCAGCAGCGGGTTAGCTTAGCTTAGCATAAAGACTGGGAACAGAGGGAAGGAGCTAGCCTGGCTCTGCAGAAAGGACAGCCCAGTGACTGTTAGTTGCATGGCAACTTCATGGGAATGACATGAATTTAAGAAATCATTGCACCAGGCCAGGGTTTGTTTGTTGCTGTTTTTCCAGTTTTTGTTCAGATTAAGCATAGATATGACATCCCACACCGGTTTGTGGACTCCTGTTTTGAACCCAGAAGTTTGGTATTTTAACATCTTGGTTTTATGGAGCCAAGAGTGACCAAAATTGGATGAGACAGTAGAGCTAAATTTAATGCGAGGCGCGAACTTAGTTAGTTTGGTGAAATAAGAGCTATGGCTGACTGTGATAATACTAATGCTAATTTTTGCAGGCAATTAACTGGCTTAATACCAATCTGTACTTACCGGAAATCCTTAAATATCTGACTCCTTTTTTGTCCACCAATCGTTACAGATAACTTTCATAAGGAGCCAGCGTCAAATGGCCATTAGACGAACTGCAGTTTTTGGCATTTCTGTGTTGGCGTCAGCCTGGAGGTCGCCACCTAGAATGAAACATACGAGATATAATGTGTTAATTAGTGCGTTTTAGAGGTGCTGCCAGGTGGATTTTTATATATCAGTAAGAGTATTTTCAAAAATGTAAAACTTTTGGCATGAATAATTATTAAAATAATCCTGTTTTAATTCTTACAGATGAATCTCATCTTTTTCTTGGGTATTTTGAGGATACTGGTGAATAAACTGAGAATGCCAGATGCACAGAGGAATGAATTCAGCCAGTATAAGTGAGTAATGATCACACTGTGGTGTTGTTGCTCTGTCGCACTAGATAACTAATATGTAAAGTTGAGAGCAGTAGTGGTTTACATATGAAAAAGCATTGTCTTTGAGGAATGGGAATGTATTTTGCATAGGATAAGGTGATAAAAATCGTTCCTATTTGCTTTGTTAATCAGAAAAAAAGTACACAGGAGGAGGTCAGTTTTACACAGACAGATGCAAATACACGGATAATATACAAAACCCAAATGCCTGGAAAAATATTCTTTTTATCAATGAGGAAAAAAACTTTTTGTCTTTCAGGAGGCTGATCAAATCCACATTTTTCCTGGTGGCTCTGTTTGGTCTGCATTACATCCTGTTTGTTTTCTTACCTGTTCAAGTCAGCAGCTCAGTGTTTAAGATATGGACCTTTGCAGAGCTGGCTCTGTCCTCCACACAGGTAAAGTATGTGCATGTACAAAAAAAGATCAAATCTAATTAAGTCAAAATAATGACAAGAAGACACTCACCGACCGTTCTCTCCTCACATCTCTCAGGGTTTTGTGGTCGCTGTGCTCTACTGCTTCATGAACGGAGAGGTAAGACCTGATCACGAGACAAAACAGGTTAAAGTGTGGAGCAGATTTGGGATCTCTGATGTGTTCATTCCCAGGTGCAGCATGAGTTTCAGAGGAGGTGGAGGAGGTGGAGGCTGACTCAGCGCCTCCCCAGTCGGCGCCGGCAGCATCACGGCTCCATCAGCCACAGTGGGTCTCCCCACACACAGGTGTCCCTCCTGCCCTGCTCTCCAGGCAGCCCGGCAACCAGCGGCCTCCCTGTGGACACTGTGGAGATGTGATTCAACCTGGAACTGGCTTTTTTCTCATCCTCCTCGCCGATACATACATAATAGATCCTGGCTTCATGCGCAGCCAAACAATATACAATTGCAGCTTGAGTGTTTACTACGGTGGTGCAGTCAAATGCGGATTTTTCTAATCCGTGGAGTGTTTTTATGTGAAGACGTAAGGCTGTAAAATGAAATGCAGCGGCCGAATTGCCAGGCTTACTTGTTTGTAGTACTTAAACTAATATCTGGAAATCAATGTGCCAATTATTTGTTCAAATGTCACAGATACAAGTTATACTGAACATTTAAATGCAGATTAAAGGTGTACTGCTGTTATTTAGTACTGCATCATTACACTTTGGGAACTTTAGAAGAACAAAGATTAAAAAAAATAATAACAATAATGGTCAAAACTGATGAAGCAGAAGCAGAATGCAACTCGACAGCATTGTTTTATAAACCCTGACAAATGTCATGCATCACAAATTGGGGGGACTGAGTTTCAATGGCTGAATTGTAACGCGGGCTTTCTGTTAAAAAACGAAATCCTAAGTCTGCTCTGACAACCCTGATGACATCATGATGACATCACCTGGGCTGTTTTTAAGGCTTTTCAAATCTTCACAGCCACAAGAGACAATGCGTGCGGGTATACTGACTTTCGTCCGTAAAGTTGGAGAATTTCTTATCAGAGTTTTGCAGAAAAAAACATGCCCAAAACTTGCCGTCCATCAGACTTGACAAAAGTCCTCCAGAGCCACAGAAGACATGATACAACTGAGCTGGACACTTTTGTAAGAGTAAACTGACCTTAATGTGTACAATTCTCCTTTAACTAGTTGAAACCTGTAAAAAAAAAAAAAAAAAAAAGGCTTGATATCTGACAAAAACATGGGAAGAAGACAATGAGCAACAAAATAAGAAATGACCCCCCAAATTAGCAAGAAACTAGTAAAAAGAACGAGAAATTTACCTGAAAATTAGAAATAAAACAAAAACAGAAAAAGGAAAACAAACAACAGCAAGACTCAGAAAAGATGTTTAAAAGTCAAAGGACGACAAACCAAATCAAAATGTTTGTTCACAATCATTTTCACGCACAGAAAATGAAACCATGCAGGGCGAACGCTGCGTCAGTTGGTTAGTTTTTAGCCACCTAAAAACAGAAAGAGCAAACAACAGTATTTATGTACTTTATATTCAAAATATTAAAGGTCAGTCTTTATTTGATGGCCAGTTCAGTGTACAGATGCTCTGAATTCAAACTATTTTTATGTCAAAATGTACATTGTATTTGCACTTAAAGGAATACTGTGACTTTTTCGAAAAGAAACACTGACAAAATCCACACCGGGCAGTTAGCTTAGCCTAGCATAGAGAGCAGAAGCTGGAAAAAAAGGCATTTTACTTTGACAGGTTAGCTTTATTTCCTGTTTCCACTTGTTATGCCAAGTAAAGCTAATCGTCAGCTGGCTATTGCTATATAATTAGCATACAGACACACAAAAATGCTTTCGACAAGATAATATCGCCCAAAATGTTGCTATTCCTTTAAACACTATTATGTTTTGATTAGTACCACAAAGTACTCCAAATACTCTGTAGCATTTAACCAATTCTATCTTTACACAGTAATAAAGTCCCAAAGACTGTAAAATCAGTTTTAAACGGTGTCCAATTTGTGGTTTTTATTAAGAACAAAATGAGAAAAAAATGAGAAGTGTCAAACCACGGACATCGAAACTTTTTGATGTTGTAATATGACCCTGTCCATGTTTCTGTTTTACTAACTGCTTTTATTTTATTTTTTTGTTTCATTTATTTGTTGAGCCAGAGACAAATGTGCACCTTTGTGGACAATAAAGATTATACTCTCTTTTTACACCGTCCCATATATTGTCTTCATCTCCTCCACCAGATCAATATAGGCGGCCATCGCTTCATTTTTGGACAGACCTGTTAAAATGGAAACAAGCAAACCAAAAAAATATATATTTGTTCACATAAAGCTAAACTACTCTTGCTTTTATGTTTTGCATATACTCTTTATATTATTTTTTGAAGTTTTATCATTCTGACCTTTTCTTTGTGCCCATGCATCCCATTTTCCTCGTCCTGCACGGTCAAGTATCCCTGGACGCTCTGTGGACATTAAAGCAATCATCAACAACTCAAACAAAATGTCATGTAAGCATTAAAAAATACTGCAGAAAAAATGCCCAAATAGATGCTCTTCTGTTATCATTATCATATTCTACAATTAAAAAACCCACACACGATGGGCTTTCTACAGGCTGACTGGAGTATTGTTAGTCAGTATATTTCAATTTGACTAGTTTCAGTCCGCTGAATAACAACATAAGTAAATGATTCAGCATTTATCCACCAAATTTTGGCTTTGAAATACAGGCCTAACACAGTCACAAAATTCCTGGAAAAGTTTTGAAATTAGAAAAAACTGTTGGGTTTTGGTTCAGAATGAACAGGAAAAAAATGAGAAAGCTTTGAACATACATTATTTTGTACATTATTTTGCCTCAGAAAAGGCCCTTGAGCTCTTTCTGTCACTTCGGGTAATCCCTGAGCAGTTTTTTAGGCATCACTTCAGCTTTTTCACAGGTTTAAGTTGAAGACTATGAATTTTTATGTACTCAGTTGATATATTTCTCTCAAATTTTGGGGGGAAAGTATTTGTAAAAAACCCTGTTAGTGAGTACTTCTACTTTTCCAAGATAATCCACCTGAAAAATGTGGTGCAGCAACAAGTAGAACAGACAGCATCATTTCCACGCAGGTGTGGCTCGGGATGGTCACACTTAAAGCCTGGGTGAGGCTAAAGTGTAAAAGGTTGACGTCACAAACTTGTTTTTTTTAAGTGCCAACCGCCAACGTTAACTTTGAGGTTTAGAAAATTATTATTTTTTTAAAAGCTATGGAAAATATCTAGGGAAAAAGGGAAAAAAAGCTAGGGGAAAACTAGATTTATAATTAACATCATTACATGTTTCGAGTCATGTTACAGAGAAGCACCTTTCCATGGTCATTTCCTTGTTTTTTGGGGTTTTTTTTGTTTGTTTGTTTTACTGCTTTCCCAGGTAATTTCTTTGTACTTTTTGCTAATTTCTTGCTAGTTTTGAGTTGTTTTTTCTTCTACTGATCATTACCTTCTTCCTATGTTTCTGACAGAGGTCAAGCCAATCTGCTCAGGCTGAGAAGGGTTAATGTTACAGATAAATAAGACTGATGTGGAGCCTGAAGTTCTGATTGTGGATTTGATCTGCAGTGTTCACATTTTAAATGTCACTTTATGTTTTATTTTGTTTAATTTTCTCAAATAATGTTTTTCTTTTTCTAATATTTATTTCATTAAAAGAACTGTTTTATTTTTCTTTTGTTTGTGTTTTGTCTTTGTTATTGTTTGCAGTTTATTTAGGTGAGACATCTGTATATGCCTTTATGCACAATCTCTTTTAATCTGTTGTTTTACTTTTGTCCTGGTTTTATTGTGCAATAAAAAATAAATAAATAAAATAAACATTAATGACTAAGTTTTTATGGGCTTTAAAATCCTCATTCTGTATGTTCATGTTACAAATATTTTTTTTTCGTCATATGCACACAGTCACTTTTTACATCCATTTTTGTTTAAAAGGCTGTAAAGACAAATCATTTTGAAAAATCATTTTGGCTTTTTGAAATTTTTTCAATTCTGTCAATCCAGGGATCTTTCATACAAATACACGTGACTTGTCAGACCTCATTCTTTGTGGCCGCGCCCTGGCGGCAGTCTGCCGCTGCACACTGGTTATCTCAGAGCACATCATGACATCATTTTCAGGGTTTCCATAGAAATTCTACGTTAAGACACCTTCACAAAAAGTAACAGAAACTCACCTGTGTTACAATCCCCACATGTTGCCTGCTTATACAGGCCGTACAGGTCACCCAGGTGTTTGTAGCTTGGTCTATTTACCAATTTTGTCGCCTCGTCCGCTGCTTTTTGAAAGGACTCCTGACAGAATGAAAAAAAGAAAAACTTTAAGCTGATACAGACATCTTAAAAGTATCCCATCTTAACACCAGCTGTATGCTTAATTCACAAAACGTAAAATGATTTTTATTGTTCTTGTTCAATGATCTGACTCATTGCTTTATTACATTAACACAACTTTAAACATGTAGCTGAGCAGAGGTAAAAAAAAACAAAACTGCATACACTGAATCTGGATGAGCAAACGCACGAGATTATTTCATAGGAGCATAAATCTTCTCTGTAACTTTGAATGAAAGGCTGAAATTCAGAAGAGATACTCACCTCCATGACGGCTGTGTGAGAGTGACACACCCTGCTGCTGCTGCACCTTGCTGCTCGTCCAACTTGTCCTGCAATAATGTCCTCTTGTCTCTGTCAGGATTTGCTGAGGAAAAGAAAGTGGGAGGTAGATTTTTAAGGCCACACTGTCGGCAAAGACAGCAGGAGACCAGCTGCTATTCTGTTTCACAACTCTTAAATCAAACGTTATAGTAAAGGAAGAGTACACTTTTAATAGGACAACTGATTTTTTTCATATTTTGACACACACTCACAATGTGGACATAACACCAGAAGTCTTCACCCACCTTTTTTTCTTTTAAGAATTTTGAAGCCTCTTTGACATATTTGACTAGAAATAATCTTTTTTTTTTTTTTTTTTTAACTTTTCTAAAGCACAGATTTATCTAAAACAAACAAACAAACAAAAAAACAATTTAGCTTTGGGATATGGGAGGGAAATTATTTCTCCACAAGATGGCAGCATCCACATATTAAATGATCTGATGTTGCACACCTTTATTCAATTTTATTAGTTTAAAAAAAAACTAATTTCAATAAATGAAACAAAAATCTATTTCACATCATCTGACATAAACACAAAAGTGAAAAAAATGTAGAAAAAAATGTTTATTCTATCTTCTCGAAATTTCCATTTGAAATCTTCACATTCATGCCTTTGTGGTTAAAGACTGCTTTGATTTCAGTTTTGATGTCATTTTTTAGTTAGATTCATTAAACATCTATAAATCACGGAACAGAGAATCATCTTTGGCAAAAATGCATAAAACTGAGAAAACATAAAACTAGAAAGGCTGAAATCACACAGCAGCTGAAAACTGTTGTTCCTGCACATAAAGAAAACAGTAAAAAAAAAAAAAAAGTTTTGTAACATCCAGTTGATATTTTTGTTAGTAAAAAGTGTACTGATGGGTATTTATCAGCAGGTCAGTTTAGTACAACACTATATTGTAACCATGTAACAAAAAAAGAAAAAAGGAAGGAAACACATCACGAAAATTATGTAACCAGTTTTCTGTGCTACACAATGCAAACCAACACAGTTCAGCAAAGTGTGCAGACGCAGTGACGCCTCACACTTTGGCTTTCCAGTTGCACTTAGAGTTTATAAACGACACCTGAGTAAGGGACTGTATACAAATTATTAGGCTGAGGGGTGGTGATTTTGTAATTTTCTTTTTATAAGCGAACACAGTCTGACTTTCTTGAAACATTTCTAATGTGATCAATTCTGGGAGCAACTTTTAAATCCATAAACTCACAAACTAAAAAACCTTGTGCATAAAACTCAAAGAGCTCAGCATTTAGCAGCCCATAGTTCAAACACAGAAACTGGCTAAAGTACGAGGTACACAGAATTTTCCACACATTAAGTTGCTAATTTCACTTTCTAATTTGCCCAAAAGTGGAGGATATTTAAATTTGGGCACATCTTCTCAATGTTTCTTCACTTAGTAATAAATAGTTCCAGGACTTTTCTTTTGAGGTTTTGAAGATGATGACAATATCTTATTGGACAGTATTGTAGTATTTAGCTAAATGTATATTGTAAATTTTTCATTAAAAACCTTTATTTTTGTCCTTGAGAATTATTATCAAGAGCAGGTTATGAAAAAAAAGTTTACATAAAATTAAGACTCTGACCTGTGAAACAGAAATATAAATAATATAATAACATATATATATCCAACATGTATGTTGATATGTGCACTGTTTGTACATTTGTGTGTAAGTACTAATGTTAAGGACTTGATCAAACTCAATAATGATTTATAATATAAGGGACTAGTTTATTTTTTAAGTCAACTGGGCAGGCGACTCTGAATGAGGTCTCTCTTTTGGACGAGTGTCTCTTATTGGGATATCTCTATAAACAGATATCTGCATATGGCTGCACAACATTTGGGCTACAGTCCCAGACTTGTTAATGGAAGCATTTTGGTGTCTGTTTTATAGTCTGTGGAGTTCTGATCAATCATCAATCTACCCTAGTTTCGACTTGCCCGTGTTCAATAGGATTGTCTGGCTTTCTGTAATTTTTTCTATGTATCCAATTCTCAGTTTTCTTTGTTTGTCAAAGCTCTTTGTAACTTTAAAACGCGGTATATAAATGAAGTTTTTATTATTGTTGTGGTCCTTGTTATTATCCCCGAATCCATCGGCTATCATTTCATGAAAACGTAGCTTTTCAACAATTTATCTGCATTGATCCGTTTATGGACATTAGCTGAAATGTCATTTGGACATGTCTCAAGTTGCTAATCAAAACATAACTGGTGTACAAAGGAGGCCCGGATATCCGCTGGCTACGGCTATAACTCCAGAAATACTGGCCTTTGCCCACGGAGGCTTATCATCTTAAGCAGATTGGTGCAAAGATTGAGGGGAGGGTCCAAAAAACTATATTAATAGTGTCGGAGAGGGTCTTGCTTTTTTTTTGTGTTTTTTTAAGTGAAACATAAGGTTCACTCTCTTCAACATCCCAATAATTTTTATACAGTCCCTAACAGTTTTAATGTGACAACATATTAAATTTTCAAAGTACTAAAATAAAAAAAGAAACACTGATGTCACAACGGTGACGGCAAAAATAACAAAACCACGTCTGCTGCTATTCTAGCAAGTTTACAAACTACTGAAGGCTGGCTGATCAGGATCTGTGCAGCAGGCTGAAGTGCAAGAAGAGGACAAAAACGTCGAAACCTTGAAGTGACAGGAATGCAAAAGCTAAGAGGAAGTCTCCTGCTGCTGAAGTCTTCAGCAGGTTCATCAGAAGTCTAACAGTGACTGTTTTGCTTAAATGAAACCAGGATAGTGTTCTTCTTCAGCTGCAGGTACCAACACATAATAAATTAAACTCAGAAGCATAAGGACAAACTATACTCATTAGTGACGATGCATAGTGCAATAAGGTTGACGGCCGCCGCTCTACTGCTCAAATATCTCTAAGGAACTACCAGCTGATTGGTTAAAGAGGCTCAGACGTCTCTGGATCTCTCAGAGAGGAGCCGTCGATACATTCCACCGCTCTGTAAATCATTTATCTCCACATCTTACAGTGTCTCTCACACATTGCTGACATCCTCCAGCCCGTTGCGGCAGTCGTCGTCTGGCAGGGTGAAGCGGATGTGTCGGCTCTTCTCCCAGCCGCGGCGGATCTGCCTGAGCCGCAGGGCCACGCAGGGCACCAAGAGAACCAGGCGGCCCAGAAGAACCACCAGGGGAAGAAACAAGACCAGCATGAAGGTGGGAGGCAGGCAGAAGCGGTACTGGGCGAAATCGAAGGCTCGGTCCCAGCCAAAGAGGAGCGTGTGGAGGGTGGCCATGGACAAGGCGCAGTAACCTAATGTGGACTGCAGGGGGTAAAGCAGAGCGTCAGGTTGAAACAACATCACAATCGTCCTGTCCTCCAAATTTATCACCCACATGGTTGAAGAAAAAAAAAAAGCGAGATTTTCCCTTGAAGTGACTCCTCTTGTGTCCAGCCAGTCCACTACATTAGCTCATGGTGTTACAGGCGACTGCAGACCCTGAGGACACACACTGACCTACCACCACGACCTGACTGAACCCCACCAGAGTGTGCGTGTGTGTGTGTGTGTGTGTGTGCGCCATATACTGTCCCTACAGGGCCAACTAATTAAAAAACTTCCCAAGGTTGAGTCGCGTAGTGGCCAGGGGTTAAAAATAGCCTAATTTTTCCTCGTTCACACACTGACTGAGCAGAGTGGGTCACAATTATTTCCACTTGACAGTGATGACTTTTTATGACGGTGCTTTCGAGGGCTCAACCAAATAGATTGAAGCTTTGATGATTCATTCATAACGTTGACATCTGAATACTAAAATGAGCTTTAAAATGCTTTTTTTGCTCTATTTCTTCTGATTAAACCTGGTATTTCTGCAGAGCTGCAGTCTGTTAGGGAGGGAATCACCCGTGGTATTATCACAATACTTTAGTCATGATTTTATTATCAGAGTTATTTTTTAAATTTTTTTATCGTTTTGCAAAATGCTGAGTATTATGATTACATATATTATGATAGATTGCAATTTATTGCCATTTTTTTCAAATATAAATTGTGTACCAAAAGAAAAAATGTCAATGTTTTTTTTTTTTACCTAATAACATTTTTTTAAATTTTAATTTAATTTTTTGAATTCATAGTAGACATTTGACCTGTCTCAGCGGAAAAAACAGATGGAACTACAACAAGTGGAAAGTGTGTCCCCTTTGTGGCATCTATGATCAAGTATTGATCCACTGCGGAAAGTAGTCCCCAACAAATGCTTTATTTCCTTCAGTTTATGTAACATTTGCTTAACCTACAGATCCTGCTGTTTCAGGATTTTTTTTTTTGCCATTTTTTAAATGAAACCATCATATATAAACCATCTTTTTGTCACACACTGGGTAAGTTGTAAAGTATTGTTGGTTTTTTGTTGTAATTTGGTGACAATCATTAAGATTATAGCATTCCTTAAGACTAATCGATGGCACCTTTTTGCTGTTTCTTTTCAGTACAACATTATAGGGCAGCAATACGTGGAATTATAAACAATGTAGCTACCACAGTTCGGGCTGTTTTGACAGGAGGTTTTGTGCACAATTACTGTAACTATAACAATTAGTGTTAACATAAAATACTGTGCTCATAATTTTGGCCTCAAAATCTCACGTAGCGCTCAAAATTAAAACACTGCAATCAAATTAGGTCAGTTTAAAACCTGTATTTTGGTTCATTTTGTCAAGAGGAACGAGAGGGAAAAAAATTCTCATCCAGTTTGTGTTCACACATTTTTTTTAACATATGAACCGAGAGCTGCAAACATGAAGTAATATGAAGTGACATGTAACTCAATCATTGGACAGGTAGGTGATGTCACACTGCATCATCATCATCGTTACGTGGGGAAATCAAAGCGCGGTGACTGGCAGCCCGTCACGCTGCACTTTACTGAACATCTTAATGTTCTCTGATGTCACAAACAGCTCAGCGAGGACGAACCGATTATGAGAATTATTAGTTGAGGCTGGAAATGGACCTCACTTCAAAGGCCAACCGCAGTAACGACACCAACACTGAAACCGAGAAAAACGCGGCTTCAAAGTTTTTTTTACTTTTGACTGAAGTCATTGGCAGAAAATCCATAAGGTCATTTTAAACACCACAAACCACGCTAGATTATCTGATCTATGACCCCAAAAATGCTCTAAAACTCTCATTACTGCTATCTGCCTTCATATTACCGAAAACAGCAATATGGTGCATAACTGCAATTTAGTGTATTATCTTTTTCAGCTTGAGGAAAACAGTTTTCATTTCTTGCTGGATTCAGTTTAAATTTGTTTCATTTGTAGATGTCCGTTTGAAATGTAAGAGAAAAATTTACCCTGAGGTATTATTATAATTTTGTTGTAATATTAATATTAATTAACATTACCTGCCATTAGAGATTTGCCATTTAGGATAATACAGGTATAATTTTCAACATGACAAAAAAAATTCATATGGTAACAATATTCCAACATGTTCAGAAAATGACATCATAATACTTTGCAAAGCAACAACCAGAATGGTTGAAAGGGATTACAGATTTTTTACTGAATATCTGAAGGCAAACTGTTACATTTCTGCTGACATATAAAACTATAACACTTATTTTGTTGCTATTGCATGTTCATGTAGTCAATAATAAAAAATACTTTATATTTTTTAGTATTTTGTCATCAAGAATATCACAAAAATACCCTGACATATCGTGATATTTATTTCATCAGCTACATTTACTGTGGTTTGCATTGGAATTTGATTGGATTTTGTAGTGACAGCAATTTTTTATATGCTATTCAGAAAAGAAGATGATGGGACAAAGACATTTTGTCACAAGATAGAAGAGATATCCAAAGGTTTAGTTTTAGGCGTAACTCATTTCTGATCAGTACTTGTAGTTACTGTGGTTAGCCTTTGCAGGGCAGAGTATTGTTTTGTAATATTACGGGTGTGTGTGTGTGTGGGGGGGGGGGGGGGGTTACTGTGTGGTTGTTAAGTTTAATCAACTTTTAATGAGGAACTGCTGAAACACACCTCTGGTTTGTAGTATTTTACCACTGCTTTAGCTCCTTTTTTTACAAAAGAGCTTCAATTTGCAAAATTTTTCACTGTCAAATTCAAAATGTTCATGTCAAGCAGACAGTTTTCTGCCTTTAGGGACGAAGGTAAAACCTTAGTGCGCATGAGGCCGATGCTCAAACACAGGACGACACAAGAACAACTCTCACATGTGCACAGATATTTCTAAACGCGTAAACACGTACAGATAACACACACACACACGAACACACTGTCCTGCTGTGGGTCTAGATGTGCTGGGCAGAAAGTTGCTTTTCATCACGCCGCCTGTCAGCACATGACTAATCTGACGGCCACCGGATTAGTTGAACGGAAAGATGAAAGGGAAAAGGCATCACCGACGGACCGCCAGTCCTGGAGAAATGGAGGCCACGGTGGGGGGAGTTAAGGGGGAGAGGAGAGGAGGAAGTGTGTGAGTCACTCCACTCCTGATGGCTTTGTCACAGCCCGAATGTAACGCCAAATCTGGGGCAGCTGCAGGAGTGTCTGTTTGTGCGATGTGAGCATGCAGGAGACACAGCGTGCATCTGTCCACACGTCAGCGTGATGCCGAACTCTGCCTGTATGTTTATGTGTCAAGTGACTGTCAATCTTTGGACATCTTTCTGTATTAATATGTCTTTGACCTCGTGTCCAACAAGAACTGACACCTTTTTTTTCTGCAGGATATATTCAGAGGAAAAACAGTACTTGTAGGGGAAACATTCAATATTACTTTTCTTTATGTAACTCTTACATCACTCCCTGTGTGTGTGTGTGTGTGTGTGTGTGTGTGTGTGTGTGTGTATACCTGTATGAAGCTGAACTCCCTCCAGTTGACAGCGTTGGCCACTGAGGGCAGCGAGGTGACAGCCAGCAGAGAGAGCAGCCCGAGGGCCATGATGCCCACTGAGAGGTACAGCTCCATCCGCCACACCTCCTCGTCATTCCACAAGTCCTCCGCGCCGCCCTCCTTCATCTGGACATCACGTAATAAACAAATACATCCTCAGTGCATATAGGGTATTTAACAACACATGTAGTGACAATCAAGGTTTATATAAAGGTGTATACAACTATTTTGATACACAAATACACCAATGAAAGCAAAACTAGCCAGATGCAGATGAACATTGTGATATTCTTTGGCAATATCGCAATACACAATAAAATCGCAATACACAGTACATATCTTGCTATTCTAAAATCTCCTCTAAACTAGACTACTAAAGCACTAAAGCACTAAATGAGACCACACTTACAGTAAAGTTCAATAAAGCAACGGCAGCTGTATGATAAGGTTAAAGTACTTTTTTAGTGACGTTAAATGAACTACAGTTACAATAAAGTATAATTAGGGTACTGTTGTGATAAAGTTATATAAAGCACTGTCATAATGAAGTTAAATAAAGTTCTGTTATATTAAAGTTAAATAAAGTACTGTAATTATAAATTCAAATAAAGTACTGTCATAATAAAAAAAAATAAAGCACTGTAAACTCTAATAAAGTTAAATGAATTTAAGTACTGTTAAATAAAGTTAAATAAAACTGCGGTTTTTATTTTATTACATTTTATTTAAGTTCAATAAAGTACTGTTACAATTAAGTTAAATTAAATAATAACAATGGATAAAGCACTGTCAAAATAACATTAAATGAAGCATTTTTTAGTAAAGTTAAATCAAGTATTTGTATAGAGCACTGTAGAAATAAAGTTCAATCGAGTATTTTCATAATAAAGTTGAATCGGTCTGGAGCTCGACTGTAATCGATAATTTGCCTCTACTTGACGCGTTCACCTCCCTCATGCTCAGACGCTCCTCTGCCTCTTTCTCTCACCTGTTTAAAAGCCATGAGCAGTTTGAAGCGAGCAGACTTCCTCATGGGGAGACACAGACTGTAGACGGCGTGGAGAGCCGCACATAGAAAGCTACACAGCCCGAACTGCTTCCTGACGGTTAGCCATCGGTCCAGCCAGTTCGGGAAGCGATTGTACTTGGTGCCCGACAACAGCTGGAGGAAAGCGGCCAACAAACCAGGCAGGTAGACCAGGGAGAGCATCACCAAAGCCACGGAGGGCAGAGTGACATTCACGGTCTCGATGGGCATTTTGTAGAAAACGCTCTTCCCTGCTTTGACGTAGGGCTGCAGGACGTCCCGGAGGAAGTTGTACACGTAGAAGAAGATGAACAGGGACAGGGTGCAGAGGACTGGGAGGCGCCAGGAGGGAAACAGATGGAGGGGGAGGTTTTCGATCTCAAGAGAAGAGGACAGGAGGCCCATGTCGACGGGGACGAAGCCCATTCTGCGACAGAGCTGCATCACAGAGCTCTTGGCCTTGCTGCTGTTACTGCACAGGAAAATCTGGAGGAAAAGTTCAGAGGTGCTCAATAGAACTGCGTATGTCGCTTACACGTTTCACTGAATCTACACCTCAAGCGTCAGCTGATGTGGTCTACCTGTCTGCTTCCATCCCGAGGCCCCCTCTGGAGCGTCCACGCCGATATGGTGTTAAACCCTTTGACTACAGAGCTCTCTGGAAACAGGTCGGCCAGCTGCTCGGCATACGAGGGCCCGTCTCGGTTGATTCGCACACCGTTGCTGACATCCACCAGTGTCTTTCCCGCGAGCGCCGGCTTCAGTTCCACCAGCGTGGAGTGGTGCTCCGGGAACACGGCCACAAACACCAGGTCTGCCTGGCTGGCTGCCTCCATCTGAGACGTCACCTGGAGGACAGAGACAGAAATGTTATTTCCCACATACCACAGAGGTACATAATGATACAGGAACATCACAAGACATCACCATGTGCAGTTAACCCTTTCAAACCTGGATCGACATCACTTTTCTGGTGCTGCATTCACACGCCTTTCACAAATATTTAAAACTCTGAACCCAGAGCAAATCGGTTTGATTTCTTCGGACGCGTAGGTAAAAAACAACAAACAACTTGGCGGAAATGTCTCAGAAATTTCAAGAAATCAGTATATTTAGAAAACTACTTTTATTTTTTTCTTTGAGAACTATGCTTCTAATTCTCATAATTATATATTTTCAGCTTTTTTAAATAGAATTATTATAAGCAGTTTTTCATGTCATTTCCTCTTCTTTTTTTTTCTTTTAACCTTCCCGTTTTTTTCTTTCCTGTTTTTCTGTTTGTTTTTTGATCATTTTCAGGTAATTTTCTTGTTCTTTCTTGCTAATTTTTGGGTCATTTGTTCTCAAGTTGCTCATTGCCTTCTCCCTAAGTTTTTCAAAAAATAAATAAAGCCAATTTTCCAACATTTCAGTGGGTTAAGTACCAGGTGATCAACTAAATAACTAGCCAAAGAATTATTAAACCCCTAATTTGGCAACTAAGAACCTTTTTCTGACGATATAAACATAAAATGTTTAATCAAGCCCTTTATTCAGTTCCCACACCACAATTGGACCTCATTTTTTAACTGAGATTATCTAACAGTTACTATTCAGGATAAAAACAACAGTTATTATGCCTTGTGGCTAAAGTCAGAGTGAATATATAATTATCACCACAGGGAGAGAAACAAAAACACTAATTATATGGTGGTGAGTGTCACTGTGTGTGTGTGTGTGTGTGTGTGTGTGTGTGTGTGTGTGTGTGTCACCTCGGCCTCTTCAGGGAACAAAGCCGCAGAGCGTTTGGGGTTTCGACTCCCAACTACCACCTGGTAGCCGGAGGCCACCAGCCTTCTCGCCAGGGAGCGGGAGAAGTCACCCGTCCCCAGGATGCCAATAACTGGAGCGCCAGCTTCAGACATGGACGCTTCGAGATGTCTGGAGCCTCCTCCACGGATTAAAGGCCTTGACATCTCATCAGGCATAATGCACTGATGAGTCTATGGAGAGGACACATGGTCATTAGTTTGGCTTATGTTTATTTATGGTTCCTAAAATGCACATTAAAAAAGAATATTAAGGAGAATAAAAAGCAAGATTTTTTTAAATTTGACATTAAGATGCTGATATTTTCTCATTTACTTACAGACTGTGGTAGGTGTGGAGCTCAGAGGCTTGTTTTTTCATGCAGCATAAGACCTAAAATAGTAAGTAACAGTGAGTCATGTATAAAATATGCAGTTTTACATGCAGTTCTATCTTGCCATTTGTCTGCTTAAGGATTCCAATTATCTCCTGTCTCAGTTGACATGTCCTAGATCCGTACAGTAACTCTGCATTGTCAAAGCAATGAGCGGCCATCCAATAATAGCATAAAAGGAAGAAGACAGTAACAGCCGACTCTGTGACCAGCTGGCTCAGAAAATATGATACCACAGATACGCAGCTTTAACAAACAAGTCTGCCAATCATGCCAAACTTCATTTAGAATCTAATGTTAAATTAATGACACCCTCAGCGTGCGCTAACGTTACTTCCATTAGCAGCAAATATAGTAAAAATGTACTTTTTACGGAAGTACTGTTCAAACAGTTATCTTGTTACATGCCGAATTTACCAGAAACCTGCCACTCTTCAGAAACCGTCTCTAAAAATGTTCATTATCTATTAAAACTGTCCGTTTCGCGATAAAACAATAAACTGCGAGAAATCCATATTGATATTCTCTATAACAGAAACGTGCCACCTTGCTTCTTGTCCTTGACTGAACTCGTGGAAACTTTACGTCCGAATAAAGTTCCTCTCCTTATCAAACAGGACGACACAGGCGAAGACACGTGTACATATGAATAAAATAATCGCTTATATAACATAATTTAACTTCTGTTAGTGCTTTAAAGTGATACATTTTTAGTAACTTTCAGTTTAACTCACCCTCGTTTGTCCGCTCTCTGTAAAGTGAAGCGTTTCTTCTTCCTGATAAGATGACGCAGCAGCCAAAGCCCCGCCCCAACCACGCCTACACGTGCGCGCAGAAGATAAAAGAGAGACAGCTATGGGCTCCAAAAAAAAAAAGAATTTAAAATGCAATGAATATGATCTTGGAATCTATTCAGATGCCACATAACAGGCTTTGGACCAAAAAATTATACAGCACATTTTAACAAAGTGCAAAAGTACAAAGGTGATAAATCCACAAAATTAGGTAGGCTATAAATAAAAAATAGGTGTGCCCACTACCTGAATTTAAAAACACATTATTTTATAACATTATTGGCATGTTAACATGTCGAACTAACGTAGTGAATATGATGATTATTAGGGACTGTTTGTTATTTATAAGAGGGGAGGGCTGGTGTAAAGCGGGGGAGGAACTTCTAATAATTTTTTAAGCACTGGGGAGGGAGTTAGGACCTTTGATTTGGCTTTCGGTAGGGACATTCAACTTTAAATTGCAGTATTTTGTATTTATTTTAACCCTTTGACACCTGGGCAAAAACATGGAAGGAAGACAATGAAGACTTAAGAGGAAATAATCTTGAAATTAGCAGGATAGCAGTAAAAAGTAGAACAACATTACCTCAAAGTTAGCACGAAAGCCCCAAACATACAAAACCAAAAAAATAAAATAAAAAAACAAACTGAAAACTGCTTTAAAATTATATCAATTCTGTAAAGATAATTTTCGATATTTTAGATATAATTATGATAATTATTAATCCAGACATTTTTCCTCACGTTTATTTTCTTTTGTTTGTTTTCTAAATCTATTAATTATTTTATTTGCTGGACATTTCTTTCCAAAGTGCAAATTGCCTTTTTTCCCGTGTTTTTTAAATAAATCAAACCAATTTTTTCAGGGTTCAAAGGTTTAAAAACTTGTAAAAGGCGTTTGAATGCACTACAAGAGAAGTAATGTCAATCCAGGTTTCAAAGGATTAAATACCAGAACCCACAAATGGGGTTTACAGGCATGTCTTCTTTCAGAAATCTCCAAAATCAAAGCATTTATCACAGTTAGAAACTGTTAAGTATGGTTATTTATGCTGGAGGGAAGGTCATGTATTTACCCTAGTCACTCAGAGAGGCTCCAGGAAAAATATTTGTAGCTTCGGGAAGGGTCATGGAAAAAGGAAAAAGAAAAACAAAATCTACCCCAGCCACCCCTGACTGCAATAAATAAAGTACAGACCCTAAATGAATAAACAAATGTATACAATACTTTGATTTAAAACCAATTACATGCAACACTAGTGACATTCCCATCACAGTTAGCTGTACTTTGATTTAAGAGATAATTCATTATTGTTAGCATGCTAACAGGCTAAACTAAAATATGGTAAACATTATTTGCTAAACATCCGCATTTCAGTCATATTTCTCGCACCTCACTGTTTTCTGTTGGAAAATGAAGAGAAGAGGTAATTCCCATGTTGCCTCATTAGAGACAGACTTTTAATAATAGTTTCCCCTCTTTGACTCCATCTGCTGCTCTTGGTGTATATTGGATAAACTGGCCTTGGGATTAGAACAAAAAAGCAAAAGCAAAATCGTGTTAAAAAAGAAGTCTGACCGCGGGTCAAACACTGTCAACATGACTTCATCAAGTCTGCCTTTGCCACTTGCAAAAGGTTGAACCCCCCTGGCTCGCAGCGCTGCATCAGTGTCACCACACACAAACGCACGCGGTGCATGCACGCCGCCCTCCCTTTCACTCTCTCTGGGCCGAGGCCTCCTGTTTGTTTACAGCACTTAAGGTCACAGTCCTTGACAAACATTTATGTTTTTGAGCTCCTTCATTCATAGGTATCGATTACTTCTGTCTCCCGGTGTGGTAACCCGTTAATCTTACGAGTCAATAAGTTATTCTGATCTGCGGCGACAGATTTGAGCTCACGACTCTTCCTGAAATAAGCCTGGAGATGTGGATTGAAAAACTATATTAGCACACAGCAGGGCTCATAACCTTTCCCGGCCTTTGATGCCGTTTTCAGATTCACAGATTATCATTAGCCAGAGAGCTGATGGGAAATACGGAGGTGGAGCAGTGGAGATGTGGTCATAAACGGTTAGCCCACGGCCGTCAGGTACAGCTCTGTTAACATCTGACAGGGCTTCACTGTCAAAGTGTTACACAGAGGTAGACACTTGTCTCTGTGCTTTGAAGGGCGGAGGTGTCTTCAGTGCCCTTCATCAGGGATTAGGGACACATGTTGAGACAGGAGCTGATGTTGCAAGTTCTTACTGTGGTATTGTTGCGGCTCACTGAAGGTTTCCCACACAGATTTATAGTAATGCCCGGTGACATTTCACTCCACAGCATATTCTGCTTATCCTAAATGACACTGTTTCACCTATAATTCATCCTCTATTCAAATTATACAGCGTTGCCATCACCTTTTACATGAGAGTTTAAAACACTACAACTAAAGGAAACGCCTGTAAATAGACAAGACGTGCATGTGATGAAACAGTGGAAGTACCCAGGGGACTTTATAAACTTATGAAGACACTCAGATTTGTTTTGCCATAAAGTCATGGAAATTTGTGCTATTTGCAATAATATCTGAGTCGTGAACCCAGAGTGTTATTAAAACCGAGGTAAATTTGAAATCGTGAGTTCATTTTTGATCAATATTCTTTTAGGTTTTAGACTTTTTCATTCAGAAACAGAAATTAAAACGCAAAAAAACAAATAGTTACTTGATTTTCAGTTCAAAAACCAAAAGTGAAAAAAAAAATTTGTTTTCAAGTTCAGAAATGGAATAGACAGAATAGAAGTGCCACTTAATTTTCTATTTCTCGTTCTAAAAAAGATGAAAAAGTAGTTGTTCTTCATTATCTGAAACCAGCGCATGTCCTAGGTAAACAAAAAAAAATTTAAAAAAAAAAAACATTGTTCAATGCATGGCTACCATTTTCCAACACTGCTAGCTAGGTCTCTCCAAACTTCCAAATTTTACTCCTCTGAAACCTGGATTGACATTACTTTCCTTGTGCTGGGGGGGGTATACTGGCAGAAAAGGAATATGTCTCTCTTGCTGTATAATAATCTGAAACTAAGAGTCCGTGTGTTTTTGTTTCTTTAGAATAAACTGTGTATATCTACATAACAATAGGTCCTCTTTAACAGAGCCTGCCATGTTGTTTCTACTGTAGCCCTGAATGGACAAACCAAATACTCGCTCTAGATGGGGCCAATTGCATTTTCCCATTTTTACTTTGGCTTCTATTGTTCTCTATTGCGTACCTCCACTGAGTTCAGATGAGGTCGGGGCTTGATGAAACTGTAGCAATGAGGTAAGCAGCAAGCATCCATGAGACACAAACAGTAACATAGTGCATACTTACATTTTGAATGCTGGACTTTTACAAGTAACAGAGTATTTTTACATTATGGTATTACTTTTACACAAGTAAATGGTCCAAATACTCCACCCACCTGGTATTGTCTGTACTGCAATCCATATGTGTTCTCAAACTGGTAAAATGCTCAGTTATTTTGCCAGTATTTTGTCAGTTTGCATGTGTTTTCTTCAGTGGTGATTATTTGAGCTCTTACAGCCACCGTACCTTGTGCCCTCTTTTTAAATTCCCCTCTATGTTATTGCAGAAAAGCACTCAAAACCCAGTCCCCATGTTCCCGGCTTTACCTGATTAGACACCGTTTAAGGCAGCTAATGGCGGGCTGATTCATTTGTCTCACCGTATGGTTTGTGCGCATGACACAGCAGTCCGGTGACATGCAGCGTGATTAGAAGCAGGGCAGCGCCGCGGGGCGGGATAATCTCAGCAGCTACAGTGCATAATGTGGACAGTGTGTCGTGCATGGCTCATCATCGCCTAAAGATACAGTTCACTGTACTAATCCTACGTAAAGGTCATTTCTGCAGTCATGTAGCGGAGTCGAGGAGGAGGATGTTCGACTCTGCATACTTATTTTAAGGGTTTTGTTTTGCAGATCATTGTTGCATTGAGCTTAAATGACAATTTTGATGTCATTTTCCAGCTTTGCCCTCAAATTTAAGCCTCAGTTTCAGTTCTGACCAGGCTCTTTCTCACCTTGAGACATGCTGCTGGAGTCATGTTCTGGGGTGTTAAATCTGAGCTGAGCACGAGTTGAAATTGCTCAGGGGGCTGGAGGGTGGGGGGTGGGGGGGTTGGCTCCTAAGCCTTGTCTCCGGCCTCTGAAGATTTCTCGACATCGCCTTGAGCTCTAAAGCCTCTGTTGTGGATGTGGGGCCTGCTCTCCAATTCCAGGTGCTTAGTTCCCATCCTGCACTCTTCAAGTGTTTCAGGTCCTTCAGGGAGAATTTTTGAGCTTGAGGACAAAATCAATAGACGCTTTTATTTTCGATGAGCAAAGACTCTCTTCATTGAGTGTCTCAAGAGCTTGTCCTCTTTGGAAATGAAAGACATTAGTAATAGTCTTATTCAGCCGCTCTGTCCATGGACCGCACGGATAGAGCGAGTGGCCTCACTTGAAAAAATGAAACAAAGGAGGCTAAAGAGGTGTTTAAGACAAATCTGTATGCAATCGAGTCATGATTGTCTGCGCACAGGAGGAATTTTAATTTCCCGCAGAATCGAAATTCAAGGCCCGTGGCTCTCAACCTCGTGAAACAAGACATCAAATATGTCCCTGCAGCTGGGGAGCTCAGAGCTGAAGGTGTCGACAGCCGTCAGACATCTCTGGTCCATTTCCTGCATATATTATCTGCCCCCCGTCTGCTTTTTTCGACCCCCCCGTCTGCATGTGTGAGTGTGTGCAGTTGGTCATTTAATGTCACCACAGTGAACCTGCCTTCAGCTGTTGGCTCTGACTTTGAAAAGACCCCTGGTGGTCTGAGTCAAATATTTGGACGTATTTACTTGCTGTAAACTTTACTTTAACCTATATTTTTTTGTCACAGTGTTTATTTATTTATGTTGAAAATAAAAGTTAATTTCTGTTAATTTGGGGGAATCCACTGGGTGCGATTATGGATCAGATATTTCTGAACATTCACCATAATAATCTTTTAAACTCACATGGACGGAGCATGTGGCTGCAAAAAGATTAATACATTTTAAACAGCGATTTATCATAACATTAGATCAGTTAGACATAAATCCAAATCTCTTTTCTTAAAACAGAATTATTAATGGATCTGTTTGTAATTCCCAAAGGCAGATGGGTGAATAAATCGTATGCTAAGCCTCTAATGTATTCCGCCTATAGGAATGCATACATAAACAGCTCTATACCACTGAGATTTCTGAAAATAAATATGCAGTCTTTTGGCATTTTCAGTCCATGTATATATGCATACACATTCAAGTAGAATTGAGATACATTTCTCCACATATAAATATTGACAATTCTTTGCCGAATCATAATAAATATTTAGTGCATATGGTGAATAACAAATCCGCAGACTTTAACTTTACGCACCGGCTGCACCTGGTCCTCTTGTCAAGCCAGTCAAACCAGAATAAAGGACTTCCTGTTGGACGTTTAAAAATAAAACCCTTGTTGAAAATCTATAGTTTTATGTCTAATCATTGGTGGAGATTACGGTAGAACATAGTGGACAAATGCGTTTTTGTCCCAAATAAAAACATTAAAGTAGTAGAGGACATCTCTTGGATCAGATGAAAAACATTTACAAAAGGAAAAATGCACAAATTGGTGCATAAAAATTCACCAGAATACAGGAAATTAGGTCTTCGATGCTCCAAATTTTCTGGCAAGAGGACCCCAAATATGTGTCCTGCCCCTGTCTTTGGTCATTTGTTTTTGGAGGATAGCCTGATGCAGTGGCTGAACACGTACATGCTTACTCAAGTACAAGTGCACTACCAGTGTGTGAAAATACTCAGAGTAAAAGTCCTGCATTCAAAATTTTGCTTTCGTAGAAGTACATATAATGTAACTGATACTGCAGTATGGTCCATGTCAGGGTTATATAACTGAAAAATGATGCCTGTATGTAAATATTGTGCTGGCAGAGCTGCAGCCAGTGACGTACCTTGCTACAGATAACACGGGCAGCCACCTAGGGTGCTACCATCATTTATTTATTTGACATAGAGAGTACTGTGTGAAAAGGACATTAGAGTGAGAGAAACGGCTTGCCTAGGGCCCTGAATTTGCCAGGTCTGGCACTGGCTGCAGTTCATTTTATCTGCTCTATACTGCTCTGTAGTTAAATCTACAATTCATCAAATCTTATTTACTGATACTCTGCAAAGAACCTAAAGTGGAGAAAAAAGTAAAGTATTTCCCTCCGTCTGAAGCCTATTGTAGTCAAATAGAAATATGAAGTAAATTAGGTAAAATTACCTCAAAATGACATTTAAGTTCTGCAGTTGAGTAAATTGGCCTGCTGACATCTGAGCGCAAAGTATATGGCAGGCATGATAAATATGTCCCAGGCAGTGTGCAGACTCAGATAAACCTGCTAATGCTTATTAAACTGACCTGCAGTTTTGGTTCTGACCTGCGCGGCTGACAGTGCATATTAAAAACTATCCATTATTTGCATATCTGATATCTTCTTTTACTTATTTTCTCTATTCATAAGCCGCACACCCCGTACTGTTTTAATTTGAAGGCCGTCTCCCTTATCTTCCGGTCTTATGCTCGCTGCATTTGACAACTGGCTGCAGCTGGACGCCGCTGTCCGCGCGCACCTCTCCATCCAGCCAGGACGCGCACCGCTCCCCGGTCACAGCCGCTGCCCGGGGCTCAAGCACCAATTAGATGAGCCGGATCGAAAGATGCGCACGTAATTAACTTCATCTCTTGTCTCCGTGTCCTCCTGAGAGCCCCTCTGTCCTCCGTCACAATTCCCCTCCAGAGCGGCTCCGCGGGTTTTTTGCCGTCCGTCCGTCCCCGAAGCGCGCGGAGGAAGTGGTCGGTGGTCTTCCTGGTGACCTCCGTCGCCATGGTCCTGCTGGCTCTGGCCGTTGCCGTCCCGTTGCTGCTGCTCCGCACCTCTGAGACCTCCGCTCACTACTATGAGATGATGGGCACCTGTCGGATGGTTTGCGACCCGTACACCCCGAAACCGGGCGGCGCCACCGCCATGGAGGTGATCCAGAACGTGAACGGTGTCGCTCCGCAGCCGCCCATGGCGCAGGGGAGCCGCGGGGAGCCGGGGCGACCGGGGAAACCGGGATTAAGGGGCCCACCGGGAGAACCAGGACCCCCGGGTCCGAGGGGACCACCAGGAGAGCGCGGCGACGGGAAACTGAGCTTCCCCGCCTTAACCGGACTTGCTGGGGGTGAGAACGGGGAACCGGACGGAGTGAACTCAACGAGCAACAGTTTTAGGATCGCTTTTTACGTCGGTCTGAAGAACCCACACGAGGGATATGAGGTGTTAAAGTTTGACGACGTGATCACAAACTTGGGGAACCACTACGACGCGAGCACCGGGAAGTTCACGTGCCATGTGTCCGGGATCTATTTCTTCACCTACCATGTGTTGATGCGGGGAGGAGACGGGACCAGCATGTGGGCAGACCTGTGCAAAAACGGACAGGTAGGATTAGAGATCAACAGCGAGAATTATGATCATTCAAAAAATGGAAGTGAGGGGAAATGTGATTTACATGAGCAAAAAGGTGAAAACAAACTGACACTGATTAAAATAAGATGATAATATTTCATAATTCTAAATTGACAGTCATCAAAATGCGCATTTTACGCAAGAAAAAGCGCACAAATTCGCTTGAAGCTTGAGTTGTTATTCCCCTCAACACGATTTATATAACTGCTCATTCTTACGATTTATATGTGATGATTTCAAGGCAACATCTGTGATATTTTCGGTCATGTACACTGTAAAATAAGACAAGTTGATTTTTCTTTATGTATATAGGAAACCGATTGCCTTGAAAATTGTAACTAAGCATAACAGTTAAGCTTAATTTATGTTTACTATATGTCTAATTGTTAAGTTTACTTAAGGCTTTGTTGTATTTCTTTAATTTTGTGAAGTTGTTGCAACTTAAATATGATTTGGTACTTCGGCAAAGCAAGTTTTATCTGTATTCTGCTGGTTGCACACTAAGAAAACAGACCTTGCAGATCTCCTGACTTTATTATTGGCAAAATCCTCTTTGTGATGATCAGTTTACGTCAGACTAACTTGGTTTACTGAAGTTGCTTATATACACTTAGAGAGAACAAGGTTATTTCAATGAGTCTTGACATATTCAGTGTTTATTATAGATGCAACAAAGGGGTTAAATTCAAACTTGAATTGTGTGCTTGGGTCAAATGTTTTTTACTATTACATATTAGGGTTCTATAATGGTTAGAAGTGGTTTAAACCTCTAATTTACCCAATGTTCCCTTTGAGTGTCTATTTTTAAAGCTGCACCACTGCTCGCTTTGCCTCTCAGGCATACATGAACTTTTCTATTTCTATATATCCTCTTATTAACTAATGCGTATTACAGGAGGTCTCGTTCCCTATCCCCCCCCAGGTACGAGCCAGTGCCATAGCTCAAGATGCAGACCAGAACTACGACTACGCCAGCAACAGTGCCGTGCTCCACTTGGACTCTGGAGACGAGATCTATGTCAAACTGGACGGCGGCAAAGCTCACGGAGGCAATAACAACAAGTACAGCACCTTCTCCGGCTTCATCTTATACCCCGACTAAAAGCACGCAGCGGCAGCTCCATGGACAGTATTCACAACTGAAAACCATTCAAGTGTTTGGTCCAATATAATTCTACTCTTTTCAAGATAGGTGCAACAACACACAGAGGCTTATCTGTATGTTCTGTTTATTTAGTGAGAGACCTTTTGTATGTGTGTTTGGTTTAACTTAAGTTCAAATGCTCCACTATCATCAGAGTATCTTACTCCAGACTACAGTAACAACCCCTTCATGCTCTGAGCTGAGAATACGTCATGTTTCTCACATTTCTTTGACACATTTATAAAATGCTTTGGGGAAATGAGCCACAGTACAGGACTTACTGACTGCTGACTGCAACATATCCTCAAACTACAGTTTGTATGATATCTGACAAATAAACGCTCCGCGAATGTCCCCGTGACGTTACAAACTTCGAAAAAATGTACGTACTTTGTGTTAACATGGCTGGGAGTCATGACAGTATGTCCTTAACGTAAAGTTACGTACTTAAATTTAAGTTACATAAGTTAGGTTCTTAACGTGAAGTGACACAGGTTTGGTTTCGGAAAAGAAACATGGGCATCATAATGGTATTAACATAATTAAAGGTTACATACTTAATGTAAAGTTACGCAGGTTAGGTTTAGAAAAAGAAACATGGTGATGACAAACCTTAAAATAACTCAAAGTTCACTTGGTTTCACAAACACCGGTCTCCTGGGGGTGAGTCCTGTGTTTGTTTGACCTGCCTCCTGAGGCAGATTTTTGCCATTTATACCACTTTCTCTATTTTCGTCACGTGATCGCAGACTCACAGATTACGTGGGTTATATAAAAATGTTGAGCATTACTTTTCGTTTTCATACGTACAAACAGTGCATGAGAACAGCCTGCTACTGTGTGTATTAATGGTATCTAGTATGTCAGAGTCAAATGATGACAAAAATCAACGGAAATCAAGGGATAACGTATAAACGCCTCCTTCTTGTGGTATTCATGACCTCGTAAGTGTAAATTTATCTGAAAGCTCAGAGCTCACGAGTTGCGACGTGTTAACTGATATTTTCAGATATGGCAGAAGCCATGAAAGAGGGTTTTTTTGGTGGATGGTTAGTTAATATATTCAATTTCATTCATAAAGACTTTTTCTTTGTATTTTTATATGTCAGAGAAAAATGGCGATATTCCCAACAGCATATTTCATAATGTTTTGCATTTCCTGTGTTATGTTGCCCGCTCTCTAGCTTGTTAGCGTTAGTGGTTTGGACCCTGTTGGCAGGGGGTGTTCACACAACAAGCATATGGTGTACACAAATTCTTCTGATGCACCAAGTCCCATGGAAGTGCAGCCAATCCTTAAAGTGGCCAAACATTGGAATTACAACTTCCGGGTTGATCATGTGATGCCATTGGGCCTGAAAGACTTTTTCCCATAGACTTACACTGTAAATCTGTGGATAATCACTGTTAATGTCACAGCCTCTGCAAAATGACACATTTCACAATTGGGATCTGATCCATTCGGTCCGAAATCATTCCGAAAGTCTAAAGGAGCCACACAATTAAATAATTTTATTTTTATTTAAGTTAGCAGGGGACTCAACAGAAGTTAGCTGCTCAGAGGAAATCAGCTGTTAGGCTTACTTAAGCCTCTCGTGCGCTTGCTTTACAGGCCTAACGATGTGTAAGATCCAGGTCATTTCAAAACTGAGAAGAGACTTCTTTGGCTTCATACGTCACTGAGCAACTTTCACAGGAATGAATGCGCCTCGCCTTCTACACTGTATCCAGTTCTCTTTATACATCCATGTTATGTGCAAAAATGCCACTATGGTGTGTTGAAGCCTTTATTGTGATAAACTACTGACTACTAAGAGATAAATAATATTTGTTGTTTGATGTAAAATCCCACCCTCCGGATTTCCTTCTTTTTTTTTTTTTTTTGCCCGAAAGCCCAATATCAGTATTCATGGCAGAATAGGAGCAACAACTCAAACAAGCATACAGTAGCCTACATCTTTTCCCCCACGATTCACCTGACGTAACTGGATAAGCTGGACCTGTTTTCGACGATATGATCAGTTGAAACGGTCCGCTGACGTCAGCGGAACGTTCTAAATGCATTCAATAAAATAAAAATAATCTAGGCCATCTCAGTTTAGCGAACAAAACCGTGGTGCTTTGAGTAGTGTTCAGTGTTTCGCTAAATAACCCAATAACCACACCTGAAAGATACAAATGGATGTGTTGCATCAGTATTGTATCGGTTATATTTTGTTCTCATATATGCAAATAAATATTGTTTGACAAAAAGTTTGCTTTGCTTTGAATCAAAGTGAAAGCAATGGATGAATTGTTTATTGTGTCATTTAATGTCGGAGTTCTGTTCATATTTCTCTCTGCCTGTCTGAATGTGCTGCGTTGATTTGTAGCCTACAGACTTTGGCGAGTGAGTGTGTCCACTGTGTCCTCCGCTCCGGTTCACAGGTTCCAGGTGCCTCCCTGAATGTCCTTTGCCCCTTGTCCCTTAAATATGTTATTATTATTATTATCATTATTATTATTATTATTATGGACAGTTCTGATGCTTTTCTTAATCATATTACACAGTGAACCAAATATCGGCACCCTGGGCTCTGAGATATTATGAGAGGGCATTTTTTTTCCACTTGATTTTTAAAATTTTATAGACTAAATAATAAAAATTGAGAAAATAATCAGCAAATTTATGGGTGAGCAAAATAAGTTAATTTGCAACCCTTTTGCTAAGTTCTTAGAAAGAGATGCTGTAAGACTAAATTTAATCATTGATAATAGATAAATAAATATAAAATAAAATAAACTGAAAGGACCATTTTTTACATGCGTTGCTCGGCTATAACCATTACTTCCGTACCTTTTATTTAAAAGGACAGCAAGATGGCTTAGCGGCACTTTCAGAATAAAAACATAAATTAGATGCCTTCTGCATCTCCTCAGATATTCTCAGGTATAAAAGTGGCTGCCGCCTCCTGTGTTTCACTTCTGATTAACTTGTATTAAGATTTGTGAATGCTTTAGCAGATTCAAATATGGCTGTAAGCCTTCATTAAGATGATGGCTGTTTTGTGTGTGTTTAATTTATTTATTTTTTTTATCCCATCCCCTCAGGAACACACACACAAACAGCTGTTTACACACCACCCCTGTCAATTTAAATGGAAATCATGAAAAACAAATATTAGCGTGCCTGGTTAGATAAACCTCTATTAAGGTGTTGGCTTATTCTCCTGCAGTCGACAAATTAACTGTCCTCCTCAGAGGGGACTTTAGTATTCCTGAGCTGCTGGAGGAAAAAACAAAGAAGGTGATAGATAGTTGTCTGTATGATGAAAACGGTACAGTTTATGTTGGTAAATTGGTTGTAAGTATAGCATTACCATATGTGTAGCAAATTACAGGGTAGTTTTAGCCTGAATGTTTGATTAGATGCTACATCATTTTTGCTTTGTTGTGCATTGATCAGGACTGCAAACCACAAAAATAAAGCTTGCACAACCTTTGTTTTCACCCACCTTCCAGGCATCCTCACTGACTGTTTACATGCACAAAATATGCCAGTTTTTGCCCTTATTCTGAAAAAGACAATATTCCTACTGAGCACCAATATTCCAGTTTATATGCAGCTTTGCAGACACTGAATAATGTGTCATTTATAACGTCAAAATATGGAAAAGTACGATCATTAGGATTTTGTTTAGTGTTCAACCAACAGCAGACTTGTTGAACCATGCAAACAGCCTCCTTCGTTTCTTCCTTTAACCACCACTTTGAAAAGGTCAGAGTTGTGATATCTGTGCATATCCAAAAACCTGTTATCTAAGTCTTTCATAACATTTAAAGTAGTATTTCTTCTTCTGACAACCACAAAAAAAGCCACAAAATCACCACAAAGAGACTCAAAATAATCCAAAAATAAAATTAACAAGACTACAAAAAGACACAAAACTGAGAGACTCTCAGTGACGACAGAAAGGGGTATAACAACTACAAACAGCCAAAAAATGACCACAAAGAGACACAAATTACTACAAAAAGGGGGGAAACAACTACACATTTTGGCAAAACTACCACAGACAAAAGAATTACAAACCAATACACACAATTGTCACAATGGGATGCAAAAACTAATGCAAAACAACTACAAAGAGATGCAGACCTTTTCTTTTGGGCATGCATTTCTACTGCAAACTCTTTGTGTACAACACATCCATGACAACACGCAGAGACAGCTGTAAACAGGCAAGAGGCCGTGTGTCACAAACTGTGATAAAAAAAACAAATTGAGACACATATTCCAAATGTGCTGTATGCCCTATTAAAACCTGAATAATACCAGCATATCCTACATGTCTGATGCCTAACACAGAATATCCAAATGCTATACGCTGTTTACATCATTTCATGTTAACTTCACAAAATAATTAAAAAATGGAAATAACACGTTCTTGCAGAATAATAGTATATGGTGAGGATTTTCTTGCAGGAATTAACAATGAAAAGTGTGTGGCATAAACGGAGCCCTGCTTTGACTCTGGGAGCAAAACACCAAGTGCAAAGTGATAACTCTGTGTCGATGTCTCCGAGCACACCTGCTATTTTGGTTCCAATATGTGCAGCAGCACCAAGTGCAAAAGGGCTGGGTGAAGAGGAATATCGCTCTGAGGGTAGGGTGATTAACAAAAACACTCTCACCCATTCACATCACCGGTGTCGTCGTTCTGCGAGCCAATCACAGTGAAGCATGATGACGACAGCTGAACACATGGAAAGACCTTGTGAGGGTGAAGACACTTATTAACAAAAAGAAACTGCACTGTAAAATCTGACAAGTTCATTTTACCTGAAAAAACCTAGACAGCCAATTGCTTTGAAAAATGTGAGTAAATATAACTATTAGTCTTAATTTGTTAACTTTATATCTAATTGTGAAGTTTACTTAAAATATAGTTGCATTTACTTAATTTTGTGAAGTTGTTGCAACTTAGAAATGACAAGTTTAATTAAATCAATCTTTTTAAGTTTTAGCAACTTAACTAAACCAAATTTATTTTGCTTTTTCTCTGTATTAGGCTGGTTGCAAACTCATATTTGTATTTATGAGTTTTGTTTTAACATGTTAACAAAACAGAAGTTGCAGATCTCCTAACTTCATCACTGGTAAAAAAACACTGTCAAATGAGAAAACTAGTTTTTAGTTGCAACAACTTTAGAAAATTAAGTATGTACAGTTAAATGTTAGGTAAACTTAGCAATTAGATTTAGTTTCCAAGATTATTTTAAGTGAGATCAACATTTCAGATTTGACGGCAGACAACAAAAAAAAAGGTCAAGATTGGGCATTCTTTAGAGATAATTAAAGTGTTATTAGTAAAACCAGGTTTGTTTTACTTCCTGTTTGAGGTGATGGTGGTTTGGGGAGGTTTAAAAGTGAGAGTTGTCTTGATGATGTCACCAGCAGGCACCTTTTAAACTATTTCAAGATCTGAGGATGGTGGTCTTGTAAAGGCTCTCAGCTCCCACTGCAGACGCATTTAGGATGAAAAGTGGAGCTGCTGACACCAACTGAGACATCAACAGCAGTGCGTGTCACCGTCTGCCAGACGGATGTTCTCTCTCTCTCTCACACACACACACACACACGCACACACACACACACGTAACAACAGGATAGATGATCATCCATCCCCCTAGACTGGGTGACAGTGAGGGATTGCTGACTGACAGACGGAGTAGTGAAATTCTCTGATGGATGAGATAAGTGGGGCAAGGCCTCACACACACTCACACACACACTCATTGTGTTCAGGGCGATGCAGCTTGACAGGTGGCTGAGCAACAGGCATCACACTGGTGTAATGATAGCAAGGTTTGATGTGTATGTGTGTGTGTGTGTGTGTGTAAACTGTGTACATGCCATCATCATTCCAGGAAAATATGATCTTTCTAATTAAACCCTATTAATATAAAGACTCATTTAAAAATGTCAAAACACGCCAGCCTGCTGCCCAAACGTGTGTTTCCAGCGGTAAAGAGCAGCCTGCTGTCTCAGTTGATTCCAGCGAGTGCCTGATTGCCGGATCGACATGAAAAATTGCAGCCGACAAGCTCTCTGCACAGGCAGCCAATCATCGGGACATTTTTAAAACCTCTCCTCATTCTTTCACTCCGCTGATTTCCTCCCCGCGATGATTGATCCATGAGTAAGGCTCATGCCTGAGATGCAAATGCCGGCGTGGCATGAGCGAAATATAAAGAGGGACATCTGAGGGGACCCGCAGAGAGGGGTGAAAGCCGAATCTGACACCTAAAAACCTTCTGCTTATCTCGCTCTTTTGTTTGTTGTGTAAAGTCTCATTCAGGCTGGTGTGTTCGCAAAGCACACAGCCGGGAGAAGAGAAGATCCTCAGCGGGAAATAAAAGAAAGGAGGTAAAACTGGAGAGCAGGAGCGTTAAAGATGTGACTGTGTGCGATGGAACAATGGCTGTCTGACTGCCTGGTAGATTAGACTCTATGTGATCATTTATATAAGGAATACATTTGACTTTTTAATATTGTAGCTTGTATTGTAACTTTTCTGGAACATTTAAATGCCTCCTTCTGTTAATGCACCAGCAGTAATAATATAATAAAATAGATTTTAATACTGACAGGAGGCATTCTTCATGATAAATATTTTTACTTTGGATACTTTGGCTCAATTTCGACTGCCTTTTTGCCCCTTGGATCAGAGCTACAAATCTTCCCCAATGAAATGGGAAACCTTTGCTATTTGTCTGATGGAGACAGAAAAGGCAGGGATGCTCACAAGGTGTTCACCAGTTAAGTTTCATGCTATCATTTCGTCAAACAAACCATAAAACGGATCACTGCTTCATGACCAGGCAACTAGCTGCTCTGTGGGCTAACATTAGCATGAGCAATAACAAGTGAGACAACTTCACTGTGGAACATTACTTAAATTTCAGGCACCGTATGCCATCAATGTGAGACAAGACCTTGAAACATGTCAAAATGTGGGCCTGTGATGCACAGATCAGCAATAACAATGCAACATTGGCTGGTTGGCCACCAAGACATCGCGTACTACGAGCAACTTTTTTAATGCCTGTTATAAAACAAGGACCATAATACACTGAAACAACATTTAACTAAGATAATACAGCAGCAGGGGGGCAAGTGGTGTGTTGGAATTGGGCCTTAAATGGTGTGTCTACACCAAAAGGGATGTGAGCAAGCAGGCGTGTCAATGGGCGGCGATGGACATGATGGATGCGACACAAAAATATGAAATTGACATCTTCATGTCCATCCTGCAGATTGAAATGTTCAACTTAAACGATACATTTGTGAAACACTGTGTCAGCGTTGAGATCTAGTTGAAATTCGCCTGACGTTATTCAGAAATGAGGGATAATTTAAGTCACCGTCTGTGGACACACAGAGTGGCACACGGAGCAACACTCAGCGTCAGTAGTGCACAGAGACAGAATAAATAAGGATCTGAAGGGCTCGGAGATCAGTGAGCAAAGCTATAACGTTACATGGTACGCACTGAAAACACGCCTGTGTCTTGTGGAAGTTATTTTTGTTGAGCTGCAAAATGCTCTGAGGAACAAGTCGGTCTTTTATTGTGGAAAGTAAACAACTGAGGGTGTACAATGTGCTAATTATGTGATAAATAATATGTTTCGGGGCACAGAGACTCTGTGTTTACATCCAGCTCTCTCTTAGCTGTTAGCTGCCTCTCCTAGCTGGCACAGCCACTGCTGTTAAAAAAATACTCAAGCAATGCAAACTTTTTTATCGCATTCATTGTGAACACAGCATAAGAAGACATTTAGCCGGTTCTGTATTTGTACTGCATGCAGGACATTTACTTGTAATGGAGTGTATTGTACGTACTTTTTACTGCATATGGAAGATGACAGTAATATGTTTTGCTATTAGGGTAATAACCTTCATCAACCGTCACCTTCTCCTGGTTTTAAAAGCTGTAAAAAGCTGTCAAGTGCTTTAATTTTCACTTAAGTTACCTTTACCTATTCACGACTAATAATCCTTTATCGAAAATCTTATTTGTGAAAGCACTAATGGCTAACCCTACAATATAACCACATTTGATCAAAAATATCATAACATTTAATTTTCTCCATATTGCTATATTTCATCACCATCATTCAAACTATTCTATAATTCATATAACATTTTTAGGGGTGTAAATCACAAGTTTCATCACCATACAATATTATATAGATTCCTTGAATGACAATATGATATTTTCTGATATTATACAGTCTGCAAAAACATGGTTTTGACCTTATTCAGTTAACGGGCCGGTGATCGATTGTCTTTTTTCTCAGCTGACTACACTGGCACAGTTTGAACGTTGAATGATGGAAATGGTGGCACAGGCATGTCTTAATGGGGACAATATGTATCAATGTTTTCACTTTGCATCCATGATATTGGATTGTTGATTATCAAATCAATTAATCAATCAAGATCAATATACTGTTACACCCCAATATATTTGTGTATGCCAATGCAAGTGATCCATGCATTATATGAACAATCTTCTTTGGACAGGTCAGTTGTCTTCATGTCCCACAGGTCTCCAGAGTGACCCTAAACAATACGCAGTGAGCACAGAGACGGAGACACTCATCGGTATTTTTGCTTCAGTGGAATATATTCTCAGGATTACAATTCATATGCTGGATAATGATTCAGCCAAACGCTGACTCACTTCATCTGTCAGTTTGCACTTTGAAAATTACATCTCTTTTGTGGTTTAATCGGCCAAACGAGGGAAAGATTTGGGAAACAGAGCTATGAGAAGGAAACAAAACTCAGCGAGCGGATATAAAAAAACAGACGGAACAACTTTTTTTCTCACTGAGGTAAATAAATACAAAAAAGACAACTGGCTCCCCGAAGGTTTAAACTCAGGGTTAAGCTTATTTGGCAAATATTAAAATGTGGGTGCTTTCGCAAAGACGATAAGCCTCCAGGCTCATGAACATATCCTCTGTCAAATGCTCAGAGTCATTAGGATGCACTGAACAGCAGCTCTTATGTGCCACGGCTTATTGTCGTTGCTCAAACACTTAAAAGAACGTAAACCTTAAAGGCTGCAGTGGCAGCCAGTGAAAGGTGATTTTCATTGATTTAAAGCTGCTCTTTGATTTATTTGAATGTCACTGAGAGAGTTGTGCTACAAATATAATAATCCATCCATTGTTTCAGTTATGTTCTAAAAAAAAACCCATTTGGCTTCTAATGTGGATCTTTGCTGAATTGTCTTTTTCCTCTATGATAATAAACTACATATATTTGGATTCTTGATTGTTGGTTAGACAAAACAAGACATTCGAATCAGTTAATCTGGGCTATGAGCAATTGTGATGATGTCATATAACATTTCAAAAGTCTAGCAGAGCCACGATACAATTATTTCATCCCCACTGAACTTAGTGGAGCACAAAACTGAAAGTTAGCTGCTTGGCTGGCAAAGTCTGTGGTGCGTCTGCTTTGTGGGACAAACTATGTGGAAGGTCAGTATGATTTTACATCTGCACAGTGTAACTATTTTGGCTTCATGCGCCATTTAGCTACTTTCCCTGGAGTAATTGGGGCCTTGCCTGCAAAGCTGCATCCAGTTCTCTTTATAAATCAATGGATGAGAATTTCATCTGATAGAGGCAGCCAATGGCACGCTTATACCCACATCCTGTGAGTCAGACCGGGCTCTGTTTAAAAAAGGTTTTTAAAAAAATATCCGTACAGCACATCTAGAGTTTGCTAATTAACGTATGACATCTTGTTTGTTTAACCCGTACGTGAACAGAAATGTAAACAGCAAAGCCTGGCTAGCTGTTTCTTCCTGCTTCCTGTCTTTATGCCAAACTAAGCTAACTGTGTCCTGACACATATGAGTTTAGTACCAATAGACAGTCCCAGTAATGAGTCCTAAAACACGGAAATGAATGAGCATTTTAGCACCGTTGAGACGTTCATATTTTGTTTTACCACATAAAATACATCAGTATATACCCAACTCGCAAAGCTTTTATGTGTCTTAAAAATTATTCAGTATTCAAAAAGGGAAACTAGAGGAACGTTATGATGAATTCATGATGCTAGTTAACCAGTTAGCACATTAACAACACAATCTAAAAAAGACTCATTGAGATTTAAAATGTCTTTTTTAAGAGTAACCTGGCCAAGAGGGCAGCTTAAAACAAAGTTACAATAAATACAGACAGACAAATACAACTATCAAACAAATACAACTATCACACAATACAAAGAGCGAGCACAATCTCCAGTTAAAATGCCAAATCATCAAATTTCAGTTGTCGTTGGAGTAGCAGTCACATTGACCAATAGTGCTATTTTCTCGACCTTTTAAAAGTGACTTAAATTCCCCCATAGTGATCAGTTCAGACAGCTTTAAGTCCTTCTGTCAGTTACTCTAAGTGGAGGGGGCTGCAAATTTTAAAGCTTTTTTGCCAAGTTCTGTGCTAACCTTGGGGTTCGACATCAAAAGTGTACTGTGAGAGCGCAGGCCACATTGATTCTGGTCTATCTCATCTAATATAACACGGTTGTTTCGATCTCATGTCCTCTCAACTTTTGTTCACTTTCTTTAGTTCTGTCTGTTCTCGTGCGCTGAGCTGAACAGATAATCAGAGAGATTTCTAGTGTGGACACAACGCAGAAACGACGGCAAAAAGTCGTCACTAACAGAGCCCTCTATCGCCACCCCACCAACAGACTACTTTGTGTGTGTTTGGGGGCAGGGAGGTGCTGTGGATCAAGAGGCGGCACATTTGCGTGACTTGACATGTCTTAGCCCCCCTCCCAGCCCAGAGACTTTTTTTCACATTCTAGGGAGGAGACACTCAAGCCAAAAATGGGGGGTTTACTTACTCTTAAACACTTGATATCTTGTTTGTTTAATCAGTATAGCAAGAGAAATGTAAACGACAAAGCAAGACAGGCTGTTTTCCCCCTGCTTAAGTCTTTATGCTATAAGCTAATATGTGGTGCTAGCTTCATAAATAGTATACAGGAATGTGACACCAATGATCTCACCAGCAAGAAAGCATGAACTATCCCTTATCCCTTACTCTTAAACACCTTAAACAAACTTAAACCTGATCCTGTTTCTAATCTTAACCAACTCTCATTTAAAGTATTTTATCTATCTTGATGTTTTGACTTTTTCACATCTTTGTGAGGACACTTGATCTAAAAATAGCCAGAAACACAAAAACTTGCACACAGATGATTTGCAGGCAGGAAGGAAAATGGCATAACTGTCAGAAACACATCCCCGTCTTGTTCTCAGGTCCGGGCCATAATGAGAGGCTAAAAGAGCCTACGCAGAGATCAATCAAACACACACACACACACACACACACACACACACACACACACACAGACAGACACTCCCCTTATCCTGTCAACCATCATCCACCTCTCCCTGCCTGCTGCCGTCTCCTCATCCCTCCCCCCTCTCTCTCACTTTTACACCGTCATTATTTATGTGCTGCCTCCTCCCTCAGCTTCAGGAGACAGGAGTTTTAGAGCCTTTCAAATATGTTCACCATCCACCTTGTGCTGAAACTAATGTAGCTTATATTAACATATTTCTAAAGCTGTTGTTTTTTTACGGTTGGACTCGTTGCCAGTTCACTCAGACTGTCCCTTCTGTCATCTCTATGACTTCAGATCTGATCGCAACTTTTCCCAGATATCATTAATTTATCACCGTGTCTCTTAGGAGGGTTTTCTAATCCCGCGTCATGCAATCTGTCATTTGTGAATTAAGGTGGTGTAAAGGTTAAGGGAATAAGTCGTTGGAGCAGCCGCCTTTTATTGTACCAAAGCCAATGAGGACTATATCTTTCATGGCTCCTCTGGCTGATGACAGTGACAGGCCGAGGATGCCAGATGAGAGGGAGACGATCCTTAGAGAGTCGACTGAAAGGTTAGAGTGGCCCCAGGCAGCATGGCTGATGAGGACACACACACACACAGACACACACACACACACACAGACACACACACACACACACACACACACACACGCTGAGACCCCTTCAGTCATGTGCATATATGCTGCTGCATACTCCTTCATGTGTGCCGTGAAACAGACCATAAAACACTACAGCATATGTGATGGAAAAAAGAGGGGAAATTACATAATAATCACGAGTTCATCAAAAGACACATGAATGGAGATGTTGGCTGGCCATACTCCTAAAATACCACCACGACCACGTTCAGACTGACAGCCCAGTGTGAGACGCAGCCTCATTTATTTATATGAGTCCAGTTCTGTGACTCAGAGGTGGTGTCAACGCAGAGCGCTCCGGCAACACAAAGCAACGTCACCAAATGAGCCGATTTCATAAATCAAAAATGCATATCCTGACAGATTACTCTGTAACATGAAGGCTGCACTCCTAATGTTGACCTCACAATTGTCAAATGATTATGATCCTGATCATCAAGTGCTGCAGATAGCATTTTTGCACTCCTGGTTCCCCTCCCTACATGTGTCAGACACTTACATTTGATGCTTTTAAAGACCATTTCAAGATCATTTCAACCAAAATTAAGACATATTTTAGACAAAACCTTTGTTATACTCAAACACTGCAGGTAAGTGTAAAGGCTAGTATACACGTGGTCCTGCGTAGAGGTAGGCTTTCTGTAGAAATGTGGTAACAGATAAGTGTAAGTATGAAGTGAAAAGACAGTGGAAGGGATAGTGATGGATGTAAAGTTTTTTAACATTAGAAATGTGGACTTTGGTGCAGAAGAAATATATGAAAAGATAGATAAATTAAATTATATCAAATGTTTGTAGAAAGTACGACTTCACAAACTCGAATTCATTATTATTTAGGCACAATACTTATAAAATTGAATTTAGGACATTGTAAGACATTTGAAGGACCTTTTGAATGGGTTTTTGGTTAGAAGCCTAAAATAACGCTGTAGTTAACACAAGTTTTAAAACACAACACAAGTTTTCAGTAAAAGAGTATTAATCTTTTGTGCAGTATTTCGACATCTAACAACACTTTACATGCTTCGATATGTAACTCCAATTGCACTTCCTGGATGATATTTTATTTTCGCACCAGTTTTATGTTGTAGTTTTAAATAAATTACAATCTGCCTCAGGGAGCTTTACAACATGCACATCATCTTGCACTCTCTGTCATTAAACTCTCAAATTCAGACAAAAATTCTCTAAAAAAACCTTTAACAAGGGAAAAAAGAAAGAAAGAGCAACTTCCTTTCCTTGGAAGGACAGACATCCTGTAGATGTCCTGTGTACAGAATAGACCAACACATGAAATTACAGTATTGGCACTCAAATTATAGATAGATTTACAGCCCATGGGCCAAATTTGGCCCCCAAAAGGCTGCCAAGTGGCCCCTCAACCATTTACTAATTTGCAATAAAAATAAAGTGATTCAAACTGGGAATTGTTTTTGTACTTTTCGTATACATAAGGTGCCAGAGTGCATAAAACAGCATCAAAACAGAGCTTGTTTATCAAAAAGTGCCACTGGAGAATCCCCCAGCCCCTGACAGAAGTCCAGGTAAGCCCCTAATGTCCTAAAACCCCACAAACATCCTCAAATCCTAGAAATGTCCGTCAATCCTACAAACATCCTTAAATGCTAAAAATGTCCTTAAAATCTGAGAAATGCCCTAAAATCTTAGAAATGTCCCAAAATCAAAGACGCATGTTAAATCCTACAAAATTCCCTAAAATTCTAGAAAGGTCGTAAAATCCGAGAAACGTCCTTAAATCCTGTATGGGGCTGCTGCAGGCGGCCCCTGGCCCCATGTCATTTAGCAAAACAAGTTGAGTATCCCTGCTGTACACATGTGACGACAAAAATATCAACTATCATCAAGCTGTGGTTAGAGGAACATTGAGGGGATCACCTAAATCAATCGGCTTTACGCTCAGAGGACCAGAAACAGAACTGAAATGGTTTGACAGTTTATTCAACAGTTAGAGTCCAATAGTTGACTGACAGACCCACACTGCCGTCCCCGATCATGCTGCTAAAAACACATCAGCTCCATCTGTGCTTTATCGCACCACCACGAAGCAGGATGGGTAATTGTGTTAACACAAGCCCTGCAAAGTGTCGGCATCGATTCAATATGCCAATTACTGAATGGGCCTCATTTATCATCACGTTAAGCTTTCGCAAACTTCTCAGCAAGATGTAATAAGACTGAGGAGCAATCTGTCGCCCTCTCCTCATTAGGACTCTAAAGAGATCCCCCGAAGCTTAATTATTTATCTGCATTAATATCCCTTCAATTATTAATGATAGGTGAGAGTGTGTGTGCGTGTGTGTGTGTGTGTGCGTGTGTGTGTGTGTGTGTGTGTGTGTGTGAGGGCCAAAGATCAGCCCTCCTTTACCTCAACCTACCTCCTGATTAATGGATGAGGGAGAGGAGCCCTTCATGTATTATTACTGCAGAGAGCCTGGACCTTAAGAGAGAGAGAGAGACAGAGAGACAGAGACAGAGACAGAGAGACAAGAGACAGAGACAGAGAGAGAGAGAGAGAGGAAACTCTGTGAATGATAATCATCGTTTAGTATGCAAACATGTCCCAGTCTGTACATTCCTCGCATTTCAATCCTACGGCAGACAATGACGGTCTCACTGTTGAAAATTCATCCTTGTTTGTGACGTCTCTTTAACATTTGTCTCGCATCACCGCAGATCTGCTTAAATGTGACACTTGTGCCGTAAAGTTGTGAAATGTCAAACGATTAAAAAGTGGAAACCGGCAGAGTCATCCAGCATTCTGAGGCCACTTTTCAGCACAGATTTGCATTAGCAGTTTTTAACGGGACAATCGGTAAATCACGTTCTCGTGTTTATCTTTCAGTCTGCTGTTTACGACCAGTTTTACAACCTCGCTGCTGGAGTTTAGACATTTCAGACAGGCTGAGATATTTGGCTTTATAGCTCTGACATTTTAAAAACAAACACAAGTTGTTTTTTGGTCTTTTTCAATATAAAAATGTCTGTGTTTTTGCCTTTTTTAGTTTTATGGAGGCAGAGTAATATTTTTCAGTAAGCCCATTCATTCTGTTTCCGTGTCACACAGACCCAGCGATTAATGCTTCTTATGTTGCTTTAAAACCTGTCTGTGTTTCTCCTTCATTGTGATGAAATGTTAGAGCAGTTTTTTTGAGCTGTGTTACGCTGACATCTAGTGGACATACAGAGTATCATAGGAAATAATTTGTTTAAATATTTACCTTCTCTTTTTTGTATTTATTTTTATATTTACCTTCTCTTTTTTTTTAGAATTGTTCCTTCTTTCTTTAATATATATTTACCTTCTGGTTGTTTCGTATTTATTTTGATTAATATTTACTTTCTATTTTTTGTATTTATTTTTATATTTACCACTTATTTATTTTTTTTGCATTTGTTGTGATATTTACTTTCTATTTTTGAATTTATTTGGATATTTGCCCTCTATTTACTTTGCATTTATTTATTTGCTTTTGCATTAATTCAGTTATTTTCCTTCTATTTGCATTTTATAATTTTCAATTTTCTCTATTTCTTACACTGTTTTACCTTACTTTTAATCACCCTATGCACCATACGCATCATCTTACTGCACGCCACTGACTATCTTAGCCTTATGCACAATCTTCATAAGGCTAAACTAAAACTAAATCAGTATATATAAAGCTTAGTCACTTATGGAAAAATGCATATATCATTGTACCTTTCTTTAGAAATGTGTCGCAAAATAAAATGTTTATAATGTATTTGAATTCTTTGTATAAAAAGCAGCGCAAAGAAATCTACTCTCATCTACTTAACTCTACTTTTAATATTTTAAATGATATGGTTTTAATAATAAGTTAAACAGCATTTCAAAAGCATCATTTCTAAATCTTAATCACTTGGGTGATTTATCGTGTTTTAATCCTTTTTTCCTTTTTCAAATTGTGTTTGTAAATGTTGTTCTTTTATCAGCTTAGTTAAAGCACTACACAATATATCATGTAACACAAACTTCCCTCACCTTGCTTTGCCAAAATGGAATTTAATTATTTATTATTTAAATAATTTAATTTTTTTTTAAATCTAATCTAATCTTCTCACCCTTTTTTGCAGTAGCGCTCTCTGAGGGTAAGAAAAATATATCTTTAAATGAACAGACCTGTTATTATTCTGGATGTGTTGTGTCTGCACATGCCACTTACACATTTCAGCCACTAGATGTCTCTAAAGTCTTATTATTTACTACTGACATTTTGGGTTTCCACATGTGGATACTTGAGCCCAGAAGCCAAGAGCCTCCAACAAATACACTTCTGTAAAATACACATTCAAGTGTTGATTTCCGCTCAGATTTCTGTTATTGGGTTTTACTAAAAGAGCTTATTTAATTAGATATTATCTCATTTGCATGACAAAACAAAAATATTTCTGAGAACTTGTAAATACTATATTATAAGTATTCAACTGGGCAAGTTTAATGGTGATATCCGTTCGTAAAAAGGTCTTATTTTTGGTCTAAAAGTGTATGAAAATGTTCAATAAACACATTTAAAGGGCATTTTCCACAACTTTCTACTTTCACACTGATCTGTATTCTCAGGGGTTTTACAAAGGGGGTTGTTCATATATCATACAAAGCCTGATTTAGATAACATTTTATAAACATGGAAAATACTCATTTATGTATTTATTTATTGGGCTTTATACAATATTTCCTGATGTATGGCGATATTTAAAAAAATGAAAAATTCAGATTAATGTTCAAATGTATGGAAACTTGTAAATATCTGAATAGACAAGCTAATGCATTGTTTGCATATTCAAACATAACATTTCAGAAAACCTGTAATACAAAAAATAGTTATCTCAATATAGGTAATCATCTGGAAAAGTTTTACGGTGATATCTATTAGCTGAAAGTTTTCAGACCTCTGCTCAGTACACTTACTTCATTCTCTACTTTAGTAAACTCTAACTGAAAACAGAATAAGCATGTGCAGAACATCACACATCACTCTCTGCTCTAACAGGAACAATCTTCCTCCAATAGGTGGCAGCACACGCATGCAGCTGCAGCACTTTGACACAGAATCCATGCAAAGCTTCACAACTTCTCACACTGTCACACCTTATTTTGCCAAAACTGAAACATCAAATATTTAGAATCAATCTAGCAAAACGAAGAGGATTTTTCCAGCACAGACAGACCACATTTACCTGAAGAAAAACAACATAAAGCACTCTTTGAGTGAGCCAATATGTTAATAATGTTTTGTGGATAAAAAAAAAACTATAAAAGTTGTGCAGGCAATCATATTGTTAATTAGAAATGCAGCCTTTCTAATCATTTATCCTTGCATATTTGAATGGCAAAAAATTGACTGAAAATATTTTCTTTTGCACAGTCAAGAAGAAGCTGTTGATTCGGGTTTAATGTGTTAAACAGGGTTTCCACTCAAATAAGACCTCGCTATTGAGGGCAACAAAAAAAAGTATTTTTATTTGTGCACATGGCACTAGTTCTCAATGTTAAATCAAACTCTGTGCTTTTTTTTTCTTTATGAAAAAATGTGAACTTAAAAACAAATTTATTCCCTATTTTAGAAACAGCAAAGCAAATACTCTTATTTGAGGGTAAATAGTAATACAGTGCGGCAGTTAAAATAATTAAAGACGAAAACGAGAGCAAAACCTGAGCTGGGGAAAAAGAGGAATGCAGTGTGGTTATTGGTCAAGATAGTTTTCCGTTATTGTTTCATTCAATCCTTCACACAGGAAGAAACTAATCAAGTGAATAAAAAACATGATTTTCTTTTTTTTTTTACTATAGAAGCAGCTCGGTGCAGACACGCTGTCATGCCTTTACTTCAGACAGCTTCTCAACAAGAGCCTCATCATAGAGCGCGCGCGCGCGTGTGTGTGTCTGTGTGTGTGTGTGTGTGTGTGTGTCTGTGTGTAACCTGCCGCTGAAAGAAGCAGTATATAGGCTACTCAATAAAGCGCGGGGCTGGCGATCCGTCAGTGCATTTATCATCCTATTACGGCGACAAATCCGGCTCCCAATACATGAAAGGTAAAATGAATTACCAACGTTAAGCCGTCAATAAAGTCATTTCTGTAAATGGTGTCTCCGAGGGCCCCCGCTATTATTCAACAAGCTTTATCAGCACCTTGGAAATTACGTGGCTTGTAGCGCGGCCCCTGCTTCACTTTGATTAAGGGCCCTGCCAGGGACCGGTGACAGCGCTTTTGACTCGGGTTTTATTCAGCCCCGCTCCCCGTGATGAACACCGGGCTGATCGGGCGGAATGAAGACTAATTAAAAGCTATAAATTATCTCTCGCAGCCCTCTCAAGCAGCCTCTCTTTGCGGCTCCAGATAAGAGCAGACTGAGTGCTCATTTACCCACAATGGCGCTGCGGCTAAACAGCATATTGATACTGTCCTAATTGGAATTTAATTAAGTAGCCATGGCGCACTCCGGCCTGCTGTATGCGGGATAAAGATTTCACTGTTAAACATCAACACGTCCCCACTTTCACGCTCTTGCTATTATGATTATTAATATTATTATTATTATTTCAAATCGCCAATTAGAGCCTGGTGGCAATTTTATTCTTATTCTGGAGATTTTTTTTTTTTTACAAAACCACTGTGTATTATCAGGGCACCTTTCTGCTTTTCTTATGCCTCACTGTGTCTCTGGAAACTTCATAATTCACTGTTAGATTTTTCGTATTAATAGTGGAGATTGTTTTGCAGGTTACCCAAAATTCAGGATGTTTAAATCAAAAAATATGGCGAAAATGTGTCACACATGAGCTACAATAAAAGGCCGATAAGAATAAGAGAAAATGCCCCTGAAAACAGACCTTTTTGGAGATGTTTTGTTTTTCTAATTACTGATATTTGTAACTACATAGGATAATGTTTTTCTTTCTTTCTTTTTTTTCCTCTACAATATTTTGAGAATACTTCAGGTTATTTAACTGTCATTTCTATGTGGCAGGTCGACACTAAATAAGCACTGAAAATGACAAAATAAAGATTTTTTAAAAAGACATTTAGCTTTACTAAGTACTTGTATCCATGTAGGGCACATATTTCTTTTTTTCTCTAAAATATTTAATATTTTATGTGAGTTAAGTGCCTTGTCTGAAAAGGCTAGTATATAACACTAAATAAGCACAGAAAATGATAAAATATATTTCTTAAGAGACATTAAGCTTCACTAATTCTTATATTTGTAACCACAAGGAAAAATAAATATTTATTTTTCTCTAAAGTATTTTGGAAATATTCCAGACTATAGTTAATGGTCAACAACACAACACTAAGCAAGCACTGAAATTGTGAAATAAACGTTTTTAGATATGTTTAGCTTTATTAATTACTGATATTTGTAATAGGGATTTTTTCCCTTGTAAAATATTTTGGAAATATTTCAGGTGTGTTAACTGTCATGTCTGTGAAGGCCAGAAAATGACAAAATAGCACATTTTAACTGCTTATATGCAATTATATATAGGGCACGTTTTTTATTCCCTAAAATATTTTGGGAATATTTTAAGATATAGTTAAGTGTCTATTATTTAAAGAAAGTCAATAACATAAGGTTAGACAAAGTCAAAGCTATACGTCAAAGCACATGGAGCCTGCAGGTGGTAAACTACGTAAACTTATATCAAATTTAAATTCTCATAAAGTCATTTTAATTATATATATATTTGTATAAATTTACCTCCATTTGCATGTATGTTATCAATAGTCCTTAAAAAACCTAATTGTGTTCTTAAAATGTGCATTTAAATAGAAAACCGGACTTTTGTCGCCCTGTGTTGTGTTTACAATGGTGGCTGCCCCGCTGTTGTTTTTGTTTTGCTGCGTACATGTGTGCGCACGTGCGACGCCTCACCCAAATCGATCGAACTACGCGCGGGCTGTGTGTGTGCGCGCGCTCGTTCGCAGCGCCTCCCGAGCCCTAATTGGACGTCGTCAATTGTGACAGCGAACATCTCCGCATCTGATTGGTCCGCTGCACGTGTGTACGCGCACACGTGCTTCCGGCTGGGTGTAAGACAGAGAAAAAAACACTCGCGGGGAGATAACGGTTTTAGGAGAGTTTAGGAGGACACAGATATTATGCAGCACCGGAGCGAGGCAGGGACACTGGTTATAACGTGGAGCTGTCCGCTATGTGAGGGCTTTTAGGAGATGAGTCCGCTGTAGGTGATATTAAAAATTAACACAGGTGTTTTTATTCTCGCGCAGAGGTTTGTTTTTACATGCTGTCCGTGTAAATTGGATACAGAAGGGGGGCGGGAGCGCGAGCAACAAGTGGCGTGGAGAGGCCGAAATTCTCACCAGCTATGGAAGAGCAGAAGGAGCCCAACGGCAGCCGGGACTCCACCGAGGAGGAGAGCATGTCCCTGTCGCCGAACCTGCCATCCCCTCCCATGATTTTACCCCACCAGGCGGCCCAGCAGGCCCACAGAACCACCAACTTTTTCATAGACAACATCCTGCGGCCGGACTTCGGCTGCAGGAAGGAGCCGAGCTACCGCGACCGGACGCCGGGCAGAGAGAACGTGAACCCGCTGGGAGCGAGGCCGCCGCTGCCGCCGCACACCGGCAGCCTCTGCCTGGACTCCAACTGCAGCAGCGACAGCACCTCCTCGTCGCCCTCCTCCGCCTCGTCGTCGTCCACGTCCTCATCGCCGTCTTCCAAGCAGAACTCGTCGAAACAGGGCGAGGCGGCGAGCAACGGGACCGGCAGATACGCAGACAGCCCCTCGGCTATTATGGTTATGAGCGGCGGCAATGGAGGATCTCCGCCGTTAACGAAGGAGAGCCAGCCGATGTTGTGGCCCGCTTGGGTTTACTGTACGCGGTACTCGGACCGGCCCTCATCTGGTAAGGCGCTAGTAGTCCCCAAAATGATACCGCCTGGGGTGTTTGAATGCTGGGCTGTCTTCTGCGTCTTTTTCCAAAATACTAAACTCCAAAACTTAAAGTCATTCTTATGAGAAACAACTTGAAGTTTGCATATCAATATTATTATTTTGCAATAGTGTGGCTGTAACACAGCCAATCAAAACCGAGGGTTTCTTTTCTTTAATAAAAGCCATGTTGAAATAGGCTATTTAGCATAATTTATACCGAATAAAAACGATTATGAATAAGAAAATACCCGGTGTACAAAGAAAGCATAACTACATAATCAATTAATTCCCTCTTTTTTCCTCACACACAAGTGCCAAAAAAAGAAATACGAGTAAATGCCACAGAAAATGACAAAATAGACATTTTTAAAGACGTTTAGCTTGACTAATCACTCCTATGTGTAACAACAGAGGGCATGTTTTTCTTTTTTTCTATAAAATATTTTTCAGGCTGTCATGTTTGTGTAGGCCAGTCAACAATGCAACGCTAAACGAGCACGAAAAATATCAAAATCGACCTTTTAGTAAACATTTGGTTTTACTAAATAGCTATGTTAGGGCATTTTAGGACATTTTTCTCTCTCTAAAATATTTTGGGAATATTTTAGGCTATAACTCGCATCTCTGTGCAGGTCAAGATATAACGCTGCAGGAGCACTGAAAATGACGAAATTAAACTTTTTTTTTGTGGAGACGTTTAGCTTTACGTTTTAGGCCTCCTGATATTTGTAAAAAAAAAAAAAAAAAACAGGGCGCGTTTTTCATTTTTCTTAACATATTTTGGGAATATTTAAGTTAACTGTCAAATAAAAATCATTATGGATATGAACATACCTGTTGTACGAATGAGGTATAAGGTCACTGAACAAAATAGCTTAGGGTTTATTTATTTATTATTATTCACATTTTGTAGCTCATCATCACGCACACGCAGATGAAAACATAAAAACGCATAATGGGATGTAATATCTCACATTTGTTACAGTGCATTCATTATTATCCTGCACAAAGTCATCTTTTAAAAAAACGGCATAATTTTCAATACAGTTCAATGTGTAATTCATTACATTATGCTTAAAGGTTTTCCCCCCAAATAAATGTAATAATAGGCCTCCATATCTTGTGCAAATTAGTTTGTTTTCGTTGTGTGAGAACAATTATACTTCCTCTTTGATCTTTCTTTCCTTGTCAGCATGTTCACAAAAATACAGCCTGTTAAAAAGTGATAATTACGGATTATATCCTGCTCGGTTTGTTTGTTTGCATTACATTCTATGTGTCATATTTTAGTTTAGCAGTATGCCAATAAAAAATATCAGTCTAACAGACGAAATATTAAACTTTAATTCGATTACACGAGTATTATGTAGATATGGCTTTTAAAATAACAGATCTTCACTTTCACCAAACTATTGATTATAATATCAGAATATTCTACCCCCCATTTTACCCGAATAAATTATCTTAGACGAGATTTAATTTTCAAATGCAGGGTGTTTTTTTAGGACTGGTGTTGATATTAAGCTATTAAATAAAAGGGATGGTCCAGTGATATAATAATAATTTGATATAATTCAATCAAAACAATTGTGCATATGGCTATATAACAAAATATCAGTTACTTCCTATCATGTAGCCTTTTTTAGTTGATTCTGGTACAGAGAAGGCAATCAGTGTCTGGAAGGCTCAAAATGATGCACCAACCTCTAATCTACAGCTAATTCAAGTGTTTAAAAATAGAAAATTATCTCTGAATTCGAGGCTTTTCCTTTTTGCATAATATTTACTAACCTCGCTGTTTTAAATGAGTTATGAGGGATAACAGATGCATTGTGTTTTGATATTTTTGTTGTTGTTGTGTAAATCATTCTCCAGCAGTTTGAGACATCCTTCCTGGCCATGATGCTTTTAATGTGGTTGCACTTTTCACGGTCATGATAGTGTTAAAGTGACCAGCGATGAAGGTCAAAGGGCCTCCCGTTACTTTTTTACTTGATTATATTGTTTGGCTTTTCTGGGCCTGTACGCGTTATCGTTGAATATATTAGGGGTTATATTACTCTATTTTTAAGTGTTTGGCGGTTATTAGCTATTATTATTGTTGTATTCCAGTCATGGCATGCATAACTGCAGCGTCTTAAAATCACTATCATCCATACATGTTATGACAGCGCGAGCTCTCATGCAAATCCCGCGTTAAGCTGTGCTCACGTCACATTTTTTTGCTTTATTCCATGCATGCATTTCGGCCTGATTTGTCACAATGTCAGCACAGCGCTGCAGCCACGAGCTCACGTTGCATGCTTATGATGAAGTAATGTTCCTGGGTGGAGATGGAATATGAGTGTTTAGTAGTGAAAACGGCGATGATGCGGACCTGTGATGTCTGCGGCGGGACTCTTGTCAAAATATTGCATTTGAACCGTGGCAGCGGGTTGCTGCTTGTTTTGGCGAGGGGGCCAGTCAGATGTCACGGGCCTGAATTAGACTTTACACAAAGGCCTGACTGGATCTGATGTACCACTTTCACACACCAAAACCTCCAAACATAGCCTATTTATTCCAACCATCAGACCAGCTTGTCTTTTATGCGTCTCAGAATTGTTCAGCAATTTTCTCCAACATCTCCCCACACAGCAAACTTTTATTAATTATACAGCCTTATGGATGCACTGTAAAATCTGACAAGTTGATCTTAATTAAAATAATCGAAGAAACCAACAGCCTTGAAAAATGTTATTAAACATAACTATCAATGTTTATGTTTACTTAATACCTCATTGTTACGTTAATTTAAAATTGTGTTGTATTAACTTAGTTTTATGAAGCTGTTGCAACTTAAAAATGAAAAGTGAAATTACCTTGTTCTTTCGGTGTTAGAACCTTCAGTAAACCAAGTTATTTTCACTTAACTTGATCATCACAAAGAGGATTTTGCCAGTGATGAAATTCAGAGATCTGCAAGTTCTGTTTTGTTAACACGTTTAATAAAATACAAATATGATTGACTTTTTTTGCTACCAGCAGAATTTATATATATATATATATATATATATATATATATATATATATATAAATATATATAAAGCACAGTAAACTCTGTTTACTGAATTTGCTGAAACTAAGAAGATTGATTGAATTAAACTTGTCATTTTTAAGTTGCTGAGCTAATATGAATATCTCCTGTGCAATAATGTAGTGGGACACTGGTGTCTAGTTAATAAGCAGGCGTTTATTTTTTTGGCTTTGCAACTTCAATGCAACCGTAAACATTGTTGGGCTAACTCTGTGGCGGAAGAAAAAGGTAATATAAGCTATTATAATATGTTTTAGTATTAAAGATGAAAAATAATGACTAAAGTGTGTGCATTTCTGTTTCTATTGATCTATTGTTGCTATTTACACACTACCAATCCACTAACCTGCAGACAGGAGTGTGTTTAGGATATTTAGTCGTGTTTTTGAGTAGTTTTGTGTTTTTAATGCTGAATCCTGGTTCCGGGGCGATGCGCCATGTGTGATGTAAACCCAATTGAATGCACATATTATAGTGAAAATGAAATAATGAAAAAATCGCGAGGAGAGAGTGGAGAGCATTCAGGGCACGAGAGATTTACGCACGGAGCAAATCATCCATTATCAGGACACTTTGGTGACCTACATTTGATCATATTGAGCAGATAACAGCGCGATCATCACTCATCAGACAGACGCCTAGTCGATACGTGCGCCCTCGTGTGTAACATTATTCTCGCGGTCCCGGCAGTAGAATAAATATTTTATTCCCATTGTTGTTTCCACACCAGGCCCAAGGACACGGAAACTGAAAAAGAAGAAGAGCAGCACCAAGGAGGACAAGCGGCCCAGGACAGCGTTCACGGCCGAGCAGCTGCAGAGACTGAAAACCGAGTTCCAGGCCAACCGGTACATAACGGAGCAGCGGAGACAGTCCCTGGCCCAGGAACTCAACCTGAACGAGTCCCAAATTAAAAATCTGGTTCCAGAATAAGAGGGCCAAGATTAAAAAGGCCACCGGGTACAAGAACGGCCTGGCCCTGCAGCTCATGGCTCAAGGACTGTACAACCACACTCGACTACCACGGTGCAGGAGGACAAGGAGGACAGTGAATAGGACAAGAAGTGGCCCGGACATTTCCCTGCAGAGGGCCTGACTCTCTTTTTGGCTTTTGGAAATAATAAAAAAAAAAAAAGGACTGGAAAGTGTGGGAGACGCTATTTAAAAAAAAACACAGATTTCTGTTTAACAGTATATGGACATAATTATATAAATGAACGATCGTTATTAAAGTTTATATAGCCAAACAGTTATCATGTTGTATACAGTATATTTAATTTCACCTCTCATCCGGATCTTTTCTGTCATTGTTTTTTTTTTTTTTTTTTTTTTTTTTTTTTTTTAGGATGTCTAATTGGCTCTTTAGGTTTTTGTGGCCCCCCTCCTCTTGTCCCCAAACACATTTTCCTTCCACACATCAGTCCGCAGACTCAGAACAAGCCAAAGATTTTAATATGTTCACATGTAGTCTGAAATAAAGAAAGAGAACGGTAGAGATTTATGGACTACAATTTTTTCTTTCATTCATTCGATTACACCGAGAAGAAAAAAAGCGTTGTTTTTGGTGATTTAAAAAAGTTAAAATTCAATATAAAATTCAAACTGATTTCTATGATACTTTTTTTTCCATATTTTCCTATATTTTAAAATCTGAGGAGTTTACTTTACTTAAATAGGCAACCGGTTGAATTGAAAAATGTAAGTAAATATAATATAAGTCTTATTTCATGTTTACTTTATATCTAACTGTAAAGGATTAGTTCTATTTACTTAATTATGTGAAGTTGTTGCAACTTACCAATGACAAGTTTAAATCAATCTTTTAAATCAAGTTTTAGCAACTTCCGTAAACCAAGTTTACTGTGCTATATATCTATATTCTGCTGGTGCAAATTCGTCAATCATATTTGTTTTTTCTTAAACATGTTAAGAAAACAGAACTCGCAGTTCTCATAAATTCATCACTGGTAAAATCCTCTTTGTAACGATCAAGTTAAGTCAGACAAACTTGGTTTACTGAAGTTGTTGACACTTAGAAAGAACAAGGTTACATTTTTAAGTTGCAACAACTTAAAAAAACACGTAAACACAGCTGAATTTTAAGTAAACGTAACAATCACATATTACAAAAACATAAATTACAATCAATAGTTGCATTTACTTTCCTATATCAAGCAATTTAAGATTACTCTCAACAAGATCAACTTGTCAAATTCTGCAGTAAAATCCCCCAATTGAAATGTATACAGAGAAAAATTTTAAAGATGAGTTGTATTTTTTTTTTTTTACATTATTAGGTATATTAGCCTATTATTAGGCCTATTAGCCTATTATTAGGCCTATGTTGTCACTTCGACCACACAACTAAACCTCCCAGAATGCCCAAAACATACAGTTCACGCAGCAGATTTAATGATTTAATGGAGCAGCCTGTAATTAATAACATGCTTTTTAATTATTTCTAACTATATGGTTATATGAATAATCTGATTATTATTATTTTGATATTTGAGAGAGGGAATGGGGCAGAGACAGAAATACTTACAGAGACAGAAATGCTTAAATATAGGGCACACACACACACACACACACACACACACACACACACACACACACATACACACACAGGGTTCATGTTTCACTATATCCAGAGCCTGCTTGTTTCTACATAATGGATAACATTTCACCTATTAATCTATTCAGGGCGTTTACAAGTTTGAACATCTCTGGTAAACTTTCACTCTCACAGACTCTTAAATGAAATGAATACGTTTACTGAAGGAGGAAGCTGTCAGTGGGCTTCTGGGTCTTTCTGCGTTAGGGAGAAACATGGGATACATGTGGCCTGTTTGGCCTGACGTGACCTCAGGTTCAGGTTTGATAGAGCCTGGCGGTGAACTCTGTGACACGGCATGTGTGTTTGGGAGTGTGTGTGTGTGTGTGTTTAGGAGTGTGTGTGTGTGTGTGTGTGTGTGCTCCAAGGTCAGCGAGAGCAGACAAAGTGAAGGGTCTCTGTCTGATGATGTGAAAGCTGTACTGTGTAACTGTTATTGATTATTTCAAGCTTTATTCTATATTATTTTATTTTATTTCTTTTTATTTTATTTAAGGATGCTGGAGGAGAACAGATACAAAAACTCACTTAGGGGGCCTAATTTTAATTTTACTGTTGTGAAAAAAACATCCCTTTTATTCCTTGGGATCTCCAGCAATGTGGTTAATGAGATATTGTTTTATAAGTGGCAGAGTCATGTAAATAAGAATAGAAAAAAATGAATAATTCGTTTTTAAGTAAAATATGATAAACAACTTGTACATTCTAGTAACAACAACAATCAAAATGTGTAATTAGGTTTATTTTATAATTTATTTTATTTTTATTTTATTATTTTTTCACATTCTTAGTTTTTTCCCTCCCTTTCTGCCTTTCTTGTATCTACCAGGGGTGTATTTTTCATTTGCCCTCGTTTTCACTTACATAATCCACTTCAGCTCTGTTTACACTAATTGTAACCAATATATAATTCACACCATGTGTGCAATCCTGCAATTTTTATGCAAATATGAAGTCCCAGCCCATCCCACTGTTGCAAAAATATGCTCCTAACAAGTCTTTTTTTTTTATCAAATGAAGCATAAACTTTTTTTTAAACGGCCTGTAAGGTCAAGATTTATTTTTACATCATTTTGGATCACTGCCGAATTATTTGCCATTATAGTATAATGTGATTTTTCCTAACATATACGAATACGCTCGAGGAGCGATCTCACCTTAACGTTATTGTTAATTTGATGAAAAAAGGGAACGATTTAAGACGCACGTGTCGCACGCACATCCCGGGGCAACCTCTTTAACACGCGCCCCTGCGCTCCAAACCAGCCTCGCGCTCTGACGTGATTTATATGGTTTCCGTTTGTTCCGTCGCTTATATACAACTGATCACGGATCGGATTATTTAATTAAGAGCTAACAAGCCTGCAGAGGTCTGCAGCGGAGGAGTTCACGGCCTCCGCGTTTCAGGCTTTTTAATTATTTCAAGTGCTGCTGCGTTTGTGTTCAGCTCTGCCTATAGAGCAGAGATTTAATAAGCGCACTGCATAGCGTGATAATAATTGATTTCAATAAGGACGACCAGGGATTCGCTGTTAGTTTATAGGCAGGTTATTTCACATTTAATTAACGCTTCATCTTTTTAAAAATGCTTTATTTATTTTTTTATGAAAGACTATGCGTGCAACCATCAGCAGACAATACGGCGCGTGTTAATGAGTGCAACGTTGAAGTGTATTGAATTAAATCATAAAAACAGTTCATCTTCTTGATCATAAACAATTTCAACAACAGTAAAGAGGCAAGCTCTGGTGCAGATATAATGCCCCATAAAGGCTTCCCTGCAGCATCTCTGCAGCAGTGGGGGTTAAAAATAATTTATTGTCACTGAAATTTATGAATGAATATTCATAGGACCTGTATGTTTATTAAGCCACAGAGAGCAATACACTAGTTTTAATAGTGATAGTAACTTAATTTTGACCTTAACATTAATTACGTGAGCTACTTGGACTTAAATATTTTTGTAATGCTAAAATTGTTTGAGTTAGTAAAGCTAAATTATTTAATGCAATCTGTTTTCTCAAACTGTCTCATGAGATTTTTCAGTGAATTTTGTTATGCCCTGAAAAAAAACCCCACACACTCATTTAACCATAAAAAGTATTTTCTCCTACTTTAAAGTAATTAATATGCATCTTCTTGCCTTCATGATTAAATAAGTGGTTGTCGTTATGTTTGGAAACACACGCAGGCCTAATGTGTTTCTGAATCCAGTCTTTCTGGCCATCTGGCCTGCATGTGTGAACAGAGGTGAAGAGGCTGCCTGGCTCTTCACGGTCAGCTAACCCTACAGCTCTAATATTCTAATGACACTTTCATTCCCTGCTGTGAATGCGGAAGAGGATCCTATGACAATGTATTTAAAATTCATACAATTATGAAACAGCGAGAGGATTTCTCTCTCTCCCCCTCCCTCCCCTCCCACCTTGTCATTTAGGAAGCCGAGGGTTTATCTGTAAAACAAAGAAAAGCCAGGGATCGTTTGCATAGTTAGCATAGTCTGCCTCGCAGGCACAATATGGATTTAATTTATATGCAAATGAAAGCAATAAAAGGAGAATACACACTGGAAATCTCTGGCTGTTTAAAAGGGGAGAGAGTGGGATTCAGAGCAGGTAGCACGCATGCACGACGAAAACCGAGCTTTATCAGCCCCAACCAAGAACAATGTTATATAACATCATCCACAAACTGCAGCAAAGACTGCATCAGTGTTTGCACTGCTGCAAGCCAGGGAGACTGAAACAAGACTTTTCTTATTCGGGAAGTTGCATTCATGAGGTGCCAAATGCAACAGCAGCAAACAAACACACACACACACACACACACACACACACACCCACACACACACACACACACACAAACACACACACATAAAGCTCAGAAAATATGATGCATTTTAACTGGTTACAGGCCAATACAATACACATCAGGGATACTCAACTCACTTTTGCAGAATGACAGGAGGCCAGGGATTATGGGACGTTTACTGGATTTTAGGACATTTCTTGGACTTAAGCATGTTTTTAGGATTTTAGGACATTTGTAAGACGTTTCTGGGACTTTTGGCCTTTAGGGCATTTCTTTGTTTTAATGCTATTTCTGGGATTTTAGTACATTTCTAGGATTTTAGGGTGTTTCCAGAATTTTAGGGCATTTCTCAATATTTAGGACGTTTTGAGGATTTTAGAACGGCAGGGCTTAGCTAGGACCTCTGTCAGGGGGTGCGGGGAGGAGGCCAGATTTATTTGAGTATCACTGATATACATAATAATCTACATTTTTAAAGGGTCAGTCTGTGGGAAAAAAAGTATTCTATTTTTTTCTCCAGCTGTAACATTATACATATACAGGAGCACACAGTACACAAACTGGGGTCCCATTCAGAAACATGCAGGCTAACCACCTGTCATTCAGACAAAAGCAGGGGTGACCTCACCAGTCCGTGCAAACTAAGCGTTCAGAGTGTTTATTTTGCATCATGCTCACTGCTGGAAAATACATGTCAACACAGAGGTTTAAAGCTTTTCGGGGGAAAAACAATCACAGCTACAGAGACTAAGATATGCACCCATGCAGAAACTACAAGCATGTGCAAAAAGGCAGAAAAGAGACCTTGTTCTTACACACACACACACACACACACACACACACACACACACACACATTTAAAAGAGCTCTTTAGATCACTATGCTGTGACGCTTGTGGTGCTAAGTAGAGAAGTTTAGAGTAATTCCTTCCCAGCTGCTGCCTCCATAATGGGAGGAGACAGGAGGGGAGGGGGACAAAGAGAGAAGTCCTTCATGTCTCTTCAACTTTTTTTTCCAACTGAAAATGCCCAGTTGGTCCCACGTCAGAATCGCCTTTGGATTTCTACCGCATTTAAATTGTACAATTTGCAACGCTTTGCACAAATAGAAAGTGGTCTCGAGCAAGTACGCTGCAAGAAGAGCTATTGTTGTTTATTGTCTTCCTGGACTAACATGTAGAAAATGAAATGAGTGAGAAAGCAACATAGTGTTCTTTCTTTTTATGTGTCAGCTTTTATTTATTTCATGTCACTTTTTTTCATTTTATTATGTCATTTTTCATGGCAGAGATGTCCCTCTCACCTTTCAGCCAATCACAAGCCTCCTGCATAAACAAGCAAGCTCACCAAAATGCCAAAAACTGTCAAAGTAGGGGAGGCTGGGGTTGGTTGGTACAGTTCTCATTCTTCATCAAATTTCTCTGGCGTAATTTATGTTAGAATATTCTAACAGCAGCAAATGAAAAGTTAAAGGCTCAGCTGTAAGTAAATCAATTTTTAATGTACACAAATGTTTTACAAAATTATAGTGATTTTTGATTTAAGTCATGTTGTGCATTTGTGCCAATCAGCCCCATCATGGGGTGTGTTGGCAGAGTGTTGCAAAAAAAAAAAAGAAAAGAAAAAAAGGGAAAAGCAAACAATACAAAAAATTTGAACATTTAATTAAAATAAGACCCTAAAAACATAAACATTTAGAAAAGTATACGGCCATTTTATAAAACCAAACAACATTTTTAAGCTATTCTTCGCCAGGGATCTAATTACTTATGCCACTGACCGTTCAAAATAATAATAAATACAAATATAAATGTTGTTTCTAAATGTTCCAAATTATAATCTCTCAAAATACTTTTTTTAATGTTACATTTTCTTTCTGTGACCTTCAAAGGACCAGAAAATAGCTATGTGCCAACCAACCCCGGTGTCCCCTAATTCTGGAATACCTGTCTGGCTGCTGCTATAAATATGAATACCATTTGCACAGTTTATTTATTCCATAATGTATTTTTTATTTATTTAATATTGAAGTTTTTTTTTGTTTCCATAGCTTGGCTCATCAGCTTTTTTAGCACGATATAGCACTCTTGCTCTGGCTGTTTAGTCATATTCTCTGAGTGCAGTCAGTGTGACGGCCCACAGATTACCAAACCAGATTTACATACTGTTTTCACAGAAATTATACATTTGTATATGGCATAATAATTTCTTATCTCGCAAAAAGGACGCCAAAAGGTCAGATTCCAGTCTTTGCTTAATACTTAATAAATATTATAGTTCCTGTGTTTTGGTTTTATTGGGAAGACTGAAAGCAGCATATGAGGATTTTATAACGCCGTTTAATTTTTCAATAATGTATAAAAAAAATGTATGAAAAAAGTACAAATTACAGCTCAAACTTGGAGATAACGAGGAAGTGTAGCTCACCACTCTTTTCAAATATTTTCGGTTTGTCTGTGACCCGATGAGGGCTCCAGTCCTCCTTGCACTTGACTCAGAATAACATCTGCAGTGTGTGAGGACAGCACGCATGTCAGACCAATCAGCAGAACCATTTTCAAACCATTTAACACCGAGTGTTTTCACGAGTGTGCATACAGCACGATCAGTTCTCACCATGGGGAAGTTTACTCAAGAGTTATTGTGGGCTGTCAACTGGACTCTCTGAGACACACACACACACACACACACACACACACACACACACACACACACACACACACACACACACACACAAGGCCACAAAAAGACAAAGGTGGCATTGAGAGGGAACCTCCCACAATGCAGCTGAGCGTCCAGGGGGGCTCTCTGCTCCAACAGCCGTGATCTCACCGAGCTAAATCCAGATTACATGGAGGATATACACAGCGCCACTTGTTTACTCTGCCCGACAGGGGGTGATCTGAGGGGGGTGAGGGTGCAGAGGGAGGAGCAGGGAATCTCTAAAACACTGTATGAAATTCAAACTGCTTGTTCAAGACATAAGAAAGAAAACTTTCCCAATATTTTGCATAAAAATCTGTGAAAACAAAGATGCGTCTTGGAAGGGTGAGTATTGTTAAACTGGGACACTTTTTGAAAATTTGCATTCTGGAACAATTATACAAAATTTTCCACATTTCTGAGCTCCAAACATGATACCATTTTATAAACATCAGCCCCTCACTGCAATATACACGAGAAAAAAACTAGAATAATTATACACAGAATCAATGACTCCATCTCAAGCATAATACGTCCTGAGAACACTTTTTTAGGTATTACTAACAAAATGGGACAACTTCAGTGCTAAAATGGGACAACTTATATTAAAACAGAAAAAGCAGAGATGTTGAAGAAGAGAAATAATTTGAACATTTAAATTCTTCAAGTAACACTTCAAAACATCCTTCATCCCTCTTTACAATGTACTTTAGGTACATTCCACGCACAGTTCAGAAAAATGATTTATCTCAAGATACCAAGTGTTTTATGAACCTCAAAAATGTTTTTTCCCTCTAAAATGACAGAGCAGCGTCCCATCTTGACAGTAATAGTGTTCCATTATAAGAGGAAACGGGCAAAATGGGACACTATCAAAATAAGCATTTTGGATAAAGATGAAAGGAACTGATTCATAATAATTTTGAAACACAATTATAAACCAATTACAAAATATACTGAAATGAAACAGTATTTCTTTTTATATTTTAAAAGCTTAACTAGTTACACTACACGCCCACATATATGACATCATAGCCACATGACCTTTTTTTCTTTATTATATGCCTTTTAAGCATTGCATAGGTTCTGGTATTTGGTTATTTTGTGTATTCCTTGAAAATATAATTCATTGCAAAGCTTAACTCTCCCATTTTGACAATACTCATTCTATATTAAAGTCCAGCTCCCAGATTCTCCTTTTCCAAGGATCCAACTTTCATTCAAAGGCTGCCTGCTATCTTTGCAAAAACTGCAATTTTTTCAATCAGTCTTGCAGTAAGCAAGTTTTTTTTGGTATAAAATAGCGCTGGAATGAGTTAAATCAAATGTTTAAGCTGTCACTTTCAAAAATATGATTTTTTTTGCTCTCTGTGAACTCTATCTTCCTCAGCCAACGCTGCATTTCTTTTAAAAAAGATGATCCACAGCGTAAGGATGTAATTTTCCAATCTATAGCGTGCTACCGAGAAGGCGGCGCAGTTGAGGACAGTTACTCGGCTCTAATTAAAAAGCAAGCGTCGGGAAATGACAGTGCGTCTCCAGCCACAGCTATGTGGGAGACAACACTTCAATTCAAGCTGCTGGCGAGTGTTTTTTAATCTGCTTCATTCGTGTCAAAATAAGTCATCATAAGCAGCACATTAATCAGTGTGGGAAGTTTGCAAAACAACAAGGGAAAGATTTGTGAGCTTGAATTATTTACATGGGAAAATAGGTTTAAATGCACGAGTTCGAATGACCGCACAGGGAAGTGTGTGATGTACATCCTACACTAATTCTCACACACACGCACTAATACGCACAGAAACACAGTGAGAACAAAGGCAAAGACACCTGGGATTCCCCTGTTGTATGGGTGGTCACATGCACCTCTGCCTCTTCTTCATGCCTTCCACATGTGGAAGCACTTTATCTTCCCACTGCCTCTCTCACTTTGTCTCTCTTCTAATATGTGTGTGTGTGTGTGTGTGTGTGTGTGTGTGTGTGTGTTTGAGAACCAAAGCTGTAAGAAGAAGATCATTGATGAGAATTTGACTCCCATCTGCTGCCCCCTTGAGAGGTATAACAGTTTTAAAAAGCGGGATTGCTGTTAAAGTAATGCACAACTTTTTGGGGGGAGATTGTCATGTTGGTCAACTCGACCGTAAAGTGATGAGAGCGGAAACACCACAACCATCCGCAGGACTGTGTTGAGTGACAGCCACTAGCTTTGACCTGTTTGCTGTTTTCGTGTGTGTTTTTTATTATTATTTTTGGCTATATAAGACTTTTAAAAATCAAACAATGGCTGAGTGTCTCCCCTCTCGCCCTTTTCTCACACTTCAAAAGCCGACGCGCTTGTGGAGATCTCTCCCTCTCCTCCGTCTTTCATCGCGGCGGCTTGGAGGTGATGCGGGGAAGCGATTAGTCATATTCAATTTACATATGGCTGTCACGGGCTCCTCCAGGTTGAGCGCTGATGTCATCCGTGCGTGGGGCCCTCTGCGGCCACCCGGCGTATGGGAAGACTTCTCGCTGTCAGGAGACCTTCTCTATCACTGCTCGAGCACTATGATGAATGTGGGGCGGCACTTTTGTGTGCATGTATGTGTTTGTCCACTATGAGCTGTGAAATATGTGCATATGCTACACTGTGTGTGTGTGTTTTGGCACTACATTGAATGACAGCAAGCAAATTTTCTTGAAATCTGAACTCAAATTAATTTTTAAATTAATATTTTTTTGCTACACATCAGTATATATATCCTTAGTGTTGACTTTGGCTGTAAATGTATCATTTGGTTTAAAATTGTAAAAACTACAAAGACAAAACTGAAGTTTTATTTATTTTTCTGCAGCAATAGCGACCCCTGAATTAGAGTTCTCCAAGTAATTTGAAGTTTTGGTTCCAACTGACCAGTTTTGACTCAGGCCCCAAGAACAGCATCAACAAACCAATTTTACATAGCGACCAAACGCGGAATTACATGGGCCCCAAAAAGACTTTTTCCCAAAGACTAACATTATGAGACATCTGTATATCAGTTGATACATTTTTTTGAGCATCACATCCCCTGTGACATGACTAATTTCACTATCGGGATTTGATCTATTCAGTCTAATTACATTTTTAAAGCCTAGAAGAGAAACAAAATTCTGTCATTTAGCTCTCCATTCAAGTCTGTGGAGCACCAAACCAGAAGTAAGCCGTTTGGCCAGTGATAGTTTGTGGTGCGATTACTCTACGGGCCCCACAAAGTGTGAGATCTGGGTATTTCACCACGTTCCCATCCCCGGTCGTCACATTTTGCCACCTTGCAGCGGACTTACACCTTTACATATCATGCTCCAGGTATCTTTCTGCATCTGCACGTGATTATGTTTAGATAACAAAAGCACATGACAACCATCACCAGGACGTCAACAAAAGCACATGGCAAGTAAAACCGGGATATCAACAAATTACGTGGCAACCATTGCTGGGACGTCAACAAAATCACATGGCAACCAATGATTCAGGAGATGTCAGTAATTTTATAAACAAACTTTTGGTCCTCCTTACATATCCACAGTCATCCCAAATGTTTGACTGTTGTAAAGGGCTGGACTTCTTAAATAGGTTACTGTACATAACCAACATGGGCTTACTAAAAATTAAAAAAAAAAAACCTTTATAAGCTATATAGCTACAGAGTTATGAGGTGTGAGCATTTTTTTTCTTTATTGAAAAATGGAAAAAGTTGACAAGAACTTCAGCAGGATTGTTTAGATTTTCCAAAAAAAGTGAGGTAAATTCCAACTTGTTACACCGTAAAAATTGTTTCAACATATGGACCGGACACAATTATTAATCAATATATTGTTACGTCAAAAATAAACGGTTTTGATTTACAGCTTGTGTCTTGGGTTACGTGTCGATGCTCACACACACCGACACATGCACGCACACACACCCACATACGGGGTTGTGGGAAGGAGGGTGGTCGACTGCTTTAGCTCTTCCTTACAGAAATATTAGCTCAAATATGGCTCTGAACTCCTCGAGGGGTCAAGAGCCGGCAGTCCATTTTGCAGTCGGCTGCTCGGAGAAAGCCGTGGAGCTTGTGAGGTTTATGGTGAAGAGCCACTGGCAGGCGTCCAGAGGAGGAAGTCTAAGTTATTTATGAAGCCTCGCTTGACAAAAGACAGTAAAGCTTCCCATATTCAGCGAGTCTGGCTGCTCCACCTATGACAGGAAATCTAATCTGCTGCAGTTGAGAGCGATTCATTTAGCGGATAATTAGGGAAGTTCATGTGCAGGAGCTATAATATGATTTTAAGGGCAATTGTTCTTTTTTAAACATGTCATTTCAAAGACATATTTACATACACATATGCTCACACTCTCACACAAACACACACACACACACCAAGGCCAGAAGTTCAGGTTACCAGGGCAACACAACTCTGGATCTGTGCAGCAGAATGCGAGACCGTGAATAACTGTTTTAACACACAGCCGGCACAATGTGTGGTCTGTTACATACCATCTAAGGCATAACTCTGTGTCTGTCTGTCTGGCTGTGTGTGTGTGTGTGTGTGATGTCAGTCTCTCAGTGCGCATGTGTTTCATCTTCATCATTCTGTTTTGCTGTCATGTTCCTGTGTGTGTTCATTATCTATGCAAACCCATTTGCAGTTCTGATTTCATAGATTAGTTATTGATTCAGTGTTAAGTTCATATTTCGTTAAGTTGAGTGAATATTTAGACATCAAAGCAGAAAATGCATTTACATTCTATGGTAAGACATGTTTCAGCTGTTAATGTAGGACGCAAAATATTGTGAAACATGTATAGAAGTTGGCGGTTTAAGTCAGTGCAAATATCTGTATCTGTTCGTGTCTGAAAAAAATTTGAATATCTGCCAGATGTAGGCGGGGAGTAAACGGGAAGTAGTTAAATTTTTCCAGACTACCTCATTTTCTGTGTTGAATTACTGCCGTTTACACTCAGGATATCAACATGTATAAGTTTAAGTGCTCACAAGAAAATATTTTATATTTTAAATAAATAATAAAGCATGATCTGCATTATAAAATCTGGAATAAATTACTGGAGTGGATGATTTTATCTGTAACATGAATTAACTGTTGGGTAGTTTTATTTATTAAAAAAAAAATTTTTTTGAAATTCTTTTAGCAACTAAAGCTTTTAGAAAAATGTAATGGAGTAAAAAGTAAAATATTTACTGCTGAAATCTAAATTTACGAAATTACATCCCACAACAGCTAACAGGTAGGGGTATGAATACTGTATGTAAGAAATTCGAAGCATGTGCATGACAGACTTTCATCAGAGAGCACTGAAGTCTATTTTCCAAATATAAAATGACATCTTGGTCACAATTCTTACAAATAAATACTCAGCCAAATGATAGAGTGTCTTTGTTGTGGTAATGATTCATCTCTATTTGATACTTTTCAACTGGATAGAATAATTATTTAGTGTTTTGGGCAAAGCAGCAGTAATTTGTATTTTTTGTGTTGTCTGTGGTGTGTCTTCCCCTCCTCTTGCTAACAGGTGTGAGGCTTAACACCTGCATGTTGAGCTGTGACCAATCAAAGGGGTGAAAGTTCAGACATGGCTGACACGTTTATGTGAAAAGATGTCCCCGCAAACGCAATGTCCACAATGCTACGCAACACAAAAATTACTTAGAAACTGTGATTTTTGTTTTTTCTTATTCATCAAACATTAAGCAGAAGACAAACTCTGCTTTAAACGTCAACTAAATTTGTTTTCTTCCCGCCGCCGCCAGCTTCTGTGCATTGAACTCAGTGTTCCAGAAATCATCGGCAGCAGATGGTTTCGAGGCAAAAACAAACATCAGAGAGAAGCCGGGAAAGGGAGAAAAGAGAGGAGCAGAAGGGAGCTGAAGTCCTGTATATTTCCCGTCAAACTGTTGAGATGAACCGCAGATGTTTGTCGACAGAGGATGAGCCGTCTCTAACAGCTGGTCGGGGATCAGATTTGTGTCAGTGCGTGGATGACCTCCTGCAACGCTAGAACATGCTAGAAACCAGACGCCAAGAGACAAAACAAAAGTATGATTTAAAAAAAAAAGATTTTCCAAATCGGAACCAAATATTTTCTGACGTGCCCCTGAGCAACGCTCTGAAAGAACAAACAGATCAATAAAGAATCCTTTTTTTGGTTACAAGTTATAAAAATCACATCAAATGTCACAAGAAAGAAAAGTTATTATTATAGTTTATGTAAAGAATTGATTGTTAAATTCTCATGGCTGCCACCCACTGAGCTCGAGGCTGTCCCGCGGCTATATTAGCCAGCGGTCTCAGTCAGGAATGACAACAATATGCCGAGGCTTTTGAATAGCGGAGTGCAGTGCCAGCAGAGGAACGTTCCCTCAGTGTTATGACAAGTATGTGGTGAAGAACCATCAAAGACAAATTTAAATGTCAGCGTTTCAAAGATGCCAGCCATTTTTGGTTGGTGGATGGGAATTCAGAGGTTGTCCACATGTGTGTACGCATGTGTACATGTGTCCCCCCCCCATGTCTCCACAGACATTCACAAATACAGACTTCAGAGCAGTGTGACGCCACTCTGTGATGCATGCTGTGTGTAAGAATAGCATTCTGGTTACGCACTTTTCATTATGTTTAACTCAAAAGGACGGAAATGAACACTGTGTGCCAAAGAAGGCCATGTGATTCTGGTGAACGTGACAGAAATTATCATCGAGCTAAATCAAGTTCTCAGATCGTTTAATTCGGTATTTTAAAAACTCTGTCACAAGGAAAAAGTCCTGCATTTAAAACATACTTAATTACAAGTATTATCAGCAAAATGTCTTTGAAATATCAAAAATAAACGTGTTCATTCTGCAGAAAAACATCCCCTATATGACTATTAGATTGTTAATATTGATGCATGTAAGATACAGTAGTTTAGTCCAGTATACACTGAGGGGTCTGGGCCCTTTCAAAGGGCCACCAAATTAATCTGAGGGATTTTAACATGATTAATAGCGTGTTTTGAGGCACCAAACATGTTTTTTAGTGACATGTCACGGTTTTTCCAGCAGGGATAGTGCCACATAAAGCTGTAGATTTTCACTGAGAAATCACTGTTTTTTTGTTGCAATAGTGCTAAGAAAAACGGTTGATTTCTAGCAAGGCATCACTGTCTTTCCTGCAGGGATTGTGCCCCCAAAACCGTGAATTTTAGGCCAAACATGATCTCTTCTTAACCATAGCTAAGTGGTTTTCTAACAACACGTTAACCACAGCGTTGCTGAAACGTAAAGTTTCAATATATCTGCTACATACTAACATGCATATGCATTCACGGTTTGCTACTGGGCTGGGAGTAAGAGAGAAGAGAAAACTTTTTCAAGTTCTGCTGCACAAATCTGGAATCATTTTCTGTACGTCTCTAATATTTGATTTGTGAAATTTTGTTCATAAAGCATTATGAAGCTGTGTGATATATACAGTGGAGTAAAAGTATATTGTATCTGAAATATAGCAGAGTTTAAGTATAAAGTAAAACTAAATCCATAAATCAATTATAACTAACATAAATAATTATAAATAACTTGTTTTTTTTCTGTTTTTTGGGCTTTTGCCGTCATTATATATTGTACAGCTTAAGCATGAAAGGGGAGAGAGGATGACATGCAGCGAAGGGCTGCTGGTTGGAATTGAACCTGTGACTGCTGCAGTGAGGACGCAGACTCTGCACAAGCTACTGGGCGCCCGCAATAAACAAATCTTTCATTTGAATTTGCCATACATTCAGAACTGAGCAGGAAGACACGGGATATAGGTTTTGGATATAAGACTACTGTATATGCGTACTCAGTTTACCCAAAAATGAGTTGGGAAAAGGCGAGAGTCACTCAGTTGGGTTCTAAAAAACATAACATAACTGAACTACAACTGACAAACAAACTGCAGCTGGCCAGCCAAACCCTTCTGAAACACAGGAAAATAAAACCATACACCTTCACCAGTTTACAACCAGCTTAATATACACGACGCAAAAAATAAACCTGCAAAATAAAGGCATATTTCCCATAAGGAGGGCAGACATATCTCGGATTTTTTATGTGAAAGATGAACATAAACCTAATAAATCAAAAAGGTCAAATTAAAGTGAAACTGTGTGAGTGCTTGAGCGTGACATTACCAAAATGTTTCAGTCGGCAGTGTGACCGTGGTTGGTCGTTACATCATATAACAGTTAAAAAAAAACATCCTTATAAAATGTGATTTTTTTAACATGTTAATAATAATACTGTAAAGGATAGCATTTGCCATAACACTGAATCTAATAGTTTCAGTGGGTGTTGATGGGTGGATGAGCCGTTATGGATCACTGTGATGTGATTCGCAGCCCAGTCACGTTTACAGTCAGTCGGCCAAATGTCTTCATGGTGGAAACTCTGTCCTGATTTTACAAATGGCAGAAATAAATAGCATGCAAGGCTACACTAGAAGGCACATTTTGCATTTGTTTTCTTTTTCTGCAGAGATCTTTTCTTGGTTAGAGCATTATTTGAAGACAGATGTGAAAAGCCACAGTTTTTCATTATAGTGTTAAGTCAGGCCACATTTTGTCTTCTTTGGAGTTTCACTGACTTTGGACTGAGCTGAGTCACAGATATGTGGAGGAAGGACTGTCTCGTTCTTTGAAAAGTACATTTGGGAGGCCAGTTTATTGACCTCATTTTCAGTTCCTTGTTTATTAATTGTTCATTTTTCATTTCTTCTGTAATATCATTTTGTCTCTTCAGCACTTGCTCTGCCAGCAATGATTCTGCTCCTGGTGAGGATTAATCAAAGTGCCAGCAGGTGAAAAGTTCATTTTTGCTCAATAAAGTAATAAATTACACAATAGTTGGCAGCCTTGCAACTCACCAAGATAGGAAAATATTCACGAAAAAGCAACACATGAAAATCTGCATTATTATTATGATTATTTCATTAGAATTGTGGGTTTTTTTGCTTTTTTCAAAAAGGGCTTATTACTGATTTTGCAGGTGGGAAAACCACTTTTTAAGTTAAAACCTAGTTTATTTTCTCAAAAAAAAATCAGATAACAAATACCCAATGTCGCCCTTTTACACACACATACACACACACACTTACTCTCTTTCTTATTTCCTCCTGAATCAATCGCCTGTTATCTATGCAAACTCCTTAAGCTGCTCAATGGGAAGAGCTGGCTGATTGTTTTTCCATTAAGTAATATTACTGCTACACATATAGCCACAGGTCGATGCGGCGCTCATTATGGCTGCGGGCTGATAATAATTAACCACTAATGTGTGTAGAAACAGGCCCCTGATGGGCTGATGGTAAAGCGAGGCGATCCCAGAGGACACCGACGCAGCGGCTCGCTTCCACTGCTTATTTGGCTCACTTGCTTCACAAAGAAACCAAAATAGGCCCCACAGACTTCAAACGAGATGAAGCAGATGAATTAAGCCGGGGAATAATTGCCGGTGAATGTGTTTGTGGTACTCTGAGATTTGTTGTGAGATTTGTTTTGTCGACACTCAACTTAAAAAATACAACAAAAGCTGGTGGAGCCGCATGAAAAGATGTGGAAAAAAGCTTTAAATCGAATTTATTAAAAACATGTCTCCTTTAAGGAGAAACATTTTATTAAGCATTTATAAGTTGCAATTGCAATATCTTTATTAATGGTTAACAATCATATAGTAACGCCATATAGATAAGTTGCAAACTATTTTTGAGAACAACTTTTGAGTTGCAAGGTTGTCAAGAGTGAGTCACTAATAAATACGTCATTGAGTCTGCAGTTAAAAATATCAAATATGCCATTAAACAGATCCAAGCAGAATCAACCTTTTTTCTTTTTTTTTATTTTACAGTTTCCAGCTGTAATTCAGAATGAAAATCTGCAGACTTCTGTGGAATGATTCCCCCCCCTTTTTCCTTTTTTTGTAATGTAGACTAATAGACAATTTTCATTTAAATAAATCTTTTTTTCCAATTCTGTGGAAAGTCTATGGAGATTTTGTCCAAATTCTACAGGCATTACTGGGGCGGGCCTGCAAAAAAAAAAACAAAAAAAAAAAACGACAAAGGTTTAGGGTAAGATTGCTCCTTTTTAAATATGCTGTCAAGTATAAAATTATGAATAATATTGATACGTCATTATTTAAACAGAATTTAGAAATGCTTTTAAGAGTGTTTCCAACTTTCTATTAAGCTATTAGCAAAAGTTTTCACTTTAAGTCAAGTCACTTTACTAAGTCATCAAAGATGCTCTTCAATAATGTCAGTCTGGAAAAGATTATGCTGCTGTAAATTTCAAGCTGTTAATAAACTTATTTCGGTTATTATTAATTACAACCCATCAGTCCATATTGGTGAAGACAGTGGTGCCAAAATCACATAGAGTTTGGTGTACAGGCCACAGTCTGTGAAATATAAGGGAAAAGAGATGCATACATTTATTGTCTGAACATTGGTATCGCCTGATATTTGGCTTGTTGACTGCCATCTGCCTATAATTAAGATTTCTTTGTTTACCTGGCAAAAAAATGAAGAATAAATCAACCAGAAACACAAAACAAAAAACAACAACAATCGGTACTGCCTATTGGACCAGAATTTCACAATCGGTGCGTGCCTATTAGCCAGAAATGAAGTCCTGTGCATTTATAAACCAAACTTTGATGCGCTCAAACCTTAGCTGCAGCGTAGTAGGAAAGACGGTTGAAAAAGACAACAGTGAGTTTGTCCATAATTTATGTGACTCTAAGCAGAGAAGAACCAGAAATGACATGAGAGGCAGTTGGTTGAAAACACCAAAAAGTTGATTCCCTGAAGGGGAAGTCTGGGAAGCCAGATGTTCATGAGCCTCACGCTCACTGCAATGCATGTCTGAGTACCAGTGTGCCTTAATCTGTGTGTGTGTGTGTGTGTGTGTGTGTGTGTGTGTGTGTGTGTGTGTGTGTTTGTGTGTTGGAGAGAAAGAGAGGCGTTTCCTGATGTCCTGACCAGATGTTGCTGATCCCTGCCACTCCTCAGAGAGGAGTTTATACCCAGCTTTACAGAATTAGGAGAGACCACTGGGACCAGAGTCAGTCCCACTGGACAAATTTGCTTCGCCATTAAAAGAGATCCTGAATTTTTTTTTTCAGTGGGTTAGAGGAAAACACATTATTTGATTTGACTGAATCAAACATAACCAAAGAGTCTGTAGCCATATGACCTTCATCTTTTTGCCTAAAATGTTTTCAGACACATATTTAAGTGCACTGTTTGGCTGTAATATGACGATCTGTAAACAGGAGGTGCGTGCCACACCGTTTTCTGCACTGCAAAGACAGACGCTGAAAAAACTGAGTTCAAATTGCAAAACTAAGCAGCGCTGATCAAATATAAACCAAGGTTTTGTTACTGTATCCACTATTTCTCACCTATAATGTTTCAGAGACATAATTTAGTGCGCTGTTTGGCAGTGATACAGGAATTTGTGAAGATGGGCGCCAAACTGCTTTCCATATTGCAAAATTGGAGGATGAAAAAACTGAGATCAAACTGTAAATCTAAGCAGTGCAGATCAAGTATAAACCAAGATTCTGTTAGCGAGTTGCCAAATTCCAGCCTTAAGTGTTTTCAGAGACATATTTTAGTGTACTCTTTACCCACAGCATATTGTTTGTTACCAGCCAGTCTCCATATTGTTTCATGTGTCAAAACTGCCAGGTTTGCATCACGTTACCCCACAGCGGGAGGGTTTACTGGCCTAGCGCAGCGCATAGTATAAGTTGTAGCTTTTCAACCTTTTGAGCAAATACCAGCCCTTTTTCTCAGTTTTCTCTGGTCATGTAGCACCAGTTTCAAAAGTATTTGCATCTTTCTTCTTGATTAACAGCCTAGTTTTATTATGAAAAAACAATTTATACGACAGTGAAATACTTCTTTAACTTGTCAAAATGAGAGGAATAGATGTTAACCGGTAACTTTTCATTTTTCAGAGTTAAAAAGAGAAGATTTTAAGGCAGAATTAATGCTTTTAGACAGTCTTGAAAGGAAAAGTTAAATACTGCAGGAAGTAAGCCTTGCCAAGATTTTTATTTCTGTATGCTAAATATGAAGCTACAGACAGCAGCTGGTTATCAAAGTTTAGCATAAAGACTGAAAACAGAGGGTAAGAGTGAGTCTGGCTAGAAACAAGCAAGATTATATGTGCTTCCCTTATAAATTTTGGACATTATCTGCAGAATAAGGCCCAGATTTACAGAGGTTGTTCAGATTTTTCTCGTCATATATGTAGCAACTGCCTTCTTGCTTTAGCTTTCTATTTACCTTCAGACATAGAGCTTCACATTATTTCTATAAAAAAGAAAAGTTCACTACCACTGGGTGCGCTGTTTGTTTCCTTTAAGATAAATTAAAGAAAGCATGTCAAAATGTGGCTAATTGAAACTGCATTGAAATGAAACAATGATGATTGAACGCTGATTGGATGTAATCAGCTTCTCACATGTAATCAGTCAATTCTTTAACAGCAATTGACTAACTGACAAATAAAGTAAATCAGACATTTAAATGCACTCAATACCAATTTAGAAAAAAAAACTGTATCCAAGTTGGACTGGTTCCATGTCCAGATGAGATCATTGAAAAGTATAGATCTTTTCTGTGTCCACTTGTGCTTGCTCAGTAATGCCTGTGTGGTATGACATCCATCAGTCGGCCTGTCTGTGGAGAACGTCCCTCTGGTCTAAAGGCCTGGATCTACATTATGAGTGCGTGTAATTCAGCTTTGCGTGTGTGGTTGTGTGTATGCTGTATGTGTCAGTGTGTTTCTGCTCCGACATGTCCACACTTGCATCTGTCTTTGCATCTGTGTATGTGTGTGTGTGTTCAGTGCTGGTGCGGGGATCCATCTGTGTCAGGTTAACCCGCTGGGAGCCTCTCCCAGCAGGTAGCCCTGAAGGGCCTAAATCATCTGGACGGCCAGAAGCGTGAAATCCTTCCAGGCCTGGACAGATGTCTCTCTGTTCAGCCCGACTCAGCCTTCGGCGACCTCACAGACCTTTAAAGACCCTCGGAGCAGACTTAAGCTCCCAAAGCGAACACCAGTGTGTGTTACTTCACACCCACAAGGAAGCCAACTCCAAACTGGACTAAAGAATAAAACACAAAATCTACAACAATTTCCAGAACTTAACATAAAAATAGCATATTTGTGAAAGACAATAAACAAACGTGCTATGATGACTGCCACATATGAACTGACAACATGCCAAGGCCAGGTCAGCCAGAGGCTAAACCAGCCTGTATTTTTGGGTGTGACAAAGCAGAAAAGTGAGAGTGAGAGACGGAGCTCTGCCCTCTCTGACCTGAAGACCATCTGCACAAACCTTCATCTTTCCCACATCAGGAGATGAGCAATCCATTGACAGACTTTGATAATAATAAACCCCATGTTCGTACAAACAGACTGAGATTGGACATGAAGTTCCTCATATATTACACTAACGTGCATGTGATTTCTGGTACTCAGATAATCAAGTGGAAAAGCATGCAGACTGGGCAGATACACACACATATAAACATCACTTAAAACTGCTATAGCACCTGTATTCACTCCGTCTCAAACGCCTCGTTTTAGCGCCCGTCTCTTTAAATCACCCTCTCAAAAATGCCCAGTCTGCTCTGATTGGTCGGTGTGTCTTTTTCCATATCTGCTCTCTGCATCTTTGTGTACTCCTTGTTGCCAAGCCCCCAGAAACCACTGCAAGGCTTCTAAGCAAATTTTACATAGTGGCCAAAAACGTCCCAGTCCATCATGTGACGCCACAAGGCACCAAAAAGACTGTTTTACTACAGACCTGAACTATGAAAGAGATGACTGTAAATCATCAGATACAGTTTTTAAAGTGTCACAAACCCTGCAAAATGATTCGTTTCACCATCAGATTGTTTTGTTTTAGAGATTATATGTTTTTGTCTTTTGCCTTTTTCAGATAAAACAGGTAAAGCGTGAAAGGGGAGAGAGAGAGAATGACGTGCAGCAAAGAGCTGCAGGTAGGATTTGAACCCGCAGCCACTGTGGCAAGAACATGGTCTTTGTTCATGGGGGCGCCTGGTCTACCAGGTGAGTTACAGGGAGCCCCGCAATTTAATCCTTTTGATCCAATAACCAATCCAATAAAAATAATTTCTCAAGTCTAGAAAAACCGCAAGATTAAATAATTTTATCCCCATATAAATCGCTAAACAGAGGTTAGCTGTTTGGCTGCCAGAGGACTCTAGTGGGCTTAGTGTATGGGCCCCACAATGTGGAGGATCCGGGTAAATTTATACCACGAAACTGGAGCTTTTTGGGCTTTATGTGCCTCTGAGCTATTTTCAGAGTCGTATCCACTTTTCTTTTTACATCTATGGTCATTGCACTGTAAAAAAATCCCCAATAAAAGCCTCTGAACCAAAATCTTCACATCCGGACATGTTCCAGCATGATTCAAAATAGGGAGAAATTAAAAACATCAGCAACGAAAATGACATTTTCTCCTGACGTTAGCATTAAGCTTCATATAGAGTATTTCTGGGATGTAAATACTGGCAGTAACCTGCCTGGAACATATAACCATTTAAAGAGTCACAAGCTGACGTCAGCTTCTCTCGATAGTAAGAAAAAAAAGTTGGACAGATTATTCAGATCGGTCTGAACCTGGAGGTTTCTGCTAACTTTTACATACATTCACCTCATTATTTCAAACTTTGGCCACATTTAATATGAACATCCGACACTGTAACATTATACTTCTGACAGAAAATAAAGAAAAGCATAATAGGTCCCCTTTAACATTGGACCAAATGGCTACATGTCTTAAATTATATCAAAAACAACATCAACGGTGGATGTCTTTCCAGGAGCAACTTTAAAACACTCAATGGTTTCCAGTTAGCTTCCTGTCCGGTGGAGGCCTCCTGCACCAGCTGATTGAGCTGGTGTTATGTTTTTGGCCTAGGTGGCTGAGTCATGAGCCTAATGGGTTCCAGCTGGGCCTGTGTGTCTGCATTAAGTCCTCAAGTGGAAAAGTGGCTGCAAAGTCAAACCACCTGGCGAGGCCGAGCTGCCGGGGAGGTGTGAGGTGGTGGTGGACGAGGCAAACCTTGGAAAACCTTGCCGAAGATTACAGAGAAGGCAAAACACAAGCTTCTTAATGCTCATGTTTATTTGCCCTGTAAGAGCAAGTCTAAAAAGAGACAAGTAGTGTATTGACATCCATGCTAAGCTTACTGCTATTTTGGCACCACCTGTCAGCCAATACACACCAACAATTTAGGCTTACAAGCTATTAATCTGCTACATGTTCAATGCTCTGCTATTTGACCTTGGCCAACACAAAGCCTGACATAAAGCAACAAGATCCTCTCAATCCTCTCATTTAGACCACTGCAGCGCACAGCAGCTGTAATGTCATTGGCCCAATGCTGTGGCCTTGTCACAAGTTTAGCTACACACCAGAGCGAATAATTCTCTTACAAGCAGCATGACAGGAGGGATGGCAACCAACTCTAGGATTTCACGTTTGTCCGCAGAGACGTCTCCGCAGCAAATACATTTTGGCACAAGCATGTAGTGGTTGTCACATTAACATTCTCCATGTTTAAGCCTGCATTTAAACAGGAAAGTCAGCTTAGAGGATATTAATTTCCACTGCCACAGCCTTGAGGAAATACCTGCATTGCAATCACACTCAGGACATCTTCTGGGTCTATGTCTTCTTGCTCAAGGGCTTTGTGTTGGGAGGGACTAGCATGTCTCATTCAATATACCCGCCCTGAATTCCCAAGCACGGATTCAAAATGGCAACCCTCCAGTCCATTATGTTACTGCTGCCAAACAATGATTTGAAAATTTGCATGTTCTTCTGGATTCATGGATCCTTTCAAAATTAATTCCACATGATGTTATTGAATACTTGGTAAAGTAAGGATGTTTCATAATCTGTTTGAAAACTGCGCTTCTCCAGTCATCTGGCAACAATGGTCTACAAAGCCTTAATGCACCTAATACTGTATGTTCCAACTGAAGAAGCAAAAGTTCAACATTTTGGAAAATACGCTTTCTCATCAAGGGTTAGAAGACAAGATTGATACCACTATCATATCTGTACGCTAAAAATGACAGACTGCCCTTTCCCAAAGAAAGCGGCCTTAAAGATCATCTGTGCAAGCAGATTACTACGATCCATATTTACTTTAAACACCAGGTGGCGATCACTAGTGGCAGAAGTAATTATAAATGGAGCAAAGGAGGAAATCAGGCGACTTAGTATAAAAAGTGTCAAAGTGCCTTGTAGCTCAGTGGATATAGCGGGCCTCCCATGTATAGAGGCTGTGTCCTAGCTGCAGTGGCCTTGGCCCTTTTCTGCATGTCACCCCCCCTCTGTGTCCCCATTTCACACTGTCCTATCAATTAAAGGCAAAAACGCCCCAAAAAATCTTTTGGAAAAAAAAAAAAAGTAAAGTTGACATCGCTGAGAGGATGGGGTGATAGATTGTTCAAAAGACACAGGACTGTCACCCAGGAGACTGCTGTTGGCATGTGAAACCAAATAGACACAAGACTTTTGACCAAGAAGACTGCTATTTGTCCCATGTGAAAAAAGACACAGGACTTTCATCAAGCAGACAACAGTTTGTGTCACATGTGAAACCAAAAAGACACAGGACTGTGATTTGTGTCCCATGTAGAACAAAATAAAAGGAGAAAAAACACAGGATTTTCACCCAGGAGACAGCTGTTTGTGTCCCGTGTGAAACCAAAAAGATACAGGACTTTCATGCAAGAGACTGTGGTTCGTGTTCCATGTGGAACCAAAATAACACGCGATTTTCTTCCAGGCACCCATTGTCCCTGTCCAGTATGAAATCAACATGACGGGCTTCCAGGACAGTTGTCCATGTCCCAAGTGAGACCAAAATTCAATATTGACATCTTTTCACTGACGTATGTAGGTTAACTTATGCAACATACTGAATTTCCACCATGCACGTAAAGTAAAATAACTTATGTACATAACTTAATTTACAAAACAAACATACTTGTTTTAACCAAAGTTGTAATTTTTCTTCTAAACCAAACCAAGTAGTTTTGGTGTCTGCGATCGTTTCACAAAATAAACCAAGATGATCCAGAACGCTGCTGCTCGAGTCCTTACTAAGACCAAGAGAGCGGACCACATCACTCCAGTTCTGACGTCTCTACACTGGCTCCCTGTCTCTCAGAGAATAGACTTTAAAATTCTCTTGCTAGCATATAAAGCACTGAATGGTTTAGGCCCAAAATACATCAAAGACCTTCTAGTCCAGTATGAACCATCAAGACCACTCAGGTCATCTGGTGCAGGTCTGCTCTGTGTTCCAAAAGTCAGAACTAAACATGGAGAATCAGCATTCAGTTTCTATGCTCCATATATCTGGAACAAACTACAGAAAATATCAGGTCTGCTGAGAGTCTGAGTTCTTTTAAGTCAAGGTTAAAGACTCACCTGTTCACTGCTGCCTTTGACTAAAAGGCTTTTTACTTTTTAAATTTTATATTTTACTTCGAAACTCTGCACTGCAACTCTTATTTCAATATATGTGTTTTTTATATTTTTGGGTTTTATCTGTTGTTTTCCCACTTGCTTTTTTTTAATCACCTTTTACATGCTTCTTTTATAATGTTTTAAATGTGTTTCCTTTCCCCCTGTTGTTGTATTTCAATGTTCTGTGTGAAGCACCTTGAATTGCCTTGTTGCTGAAACGTGCTGTACAAATAAACTTGCCTTGCCTTGCCATGTGTTTAAAACTTGTTTTGGGAGTAATTAGTAAACGACCTTTCGTTTAGATATGAGGATGTGTTAGCTTAAAGCTTGGGTCAACAACTTGGTCTGTATAGAAGAATAGAAAAAAGCCGCTTTCACTAATTAACATGGTAATTTCTTATTTGTTTCATTATTACAATGTCTAATCATTCCTTTAAAGATGAAAAGAAATGCAGCAGAATTGTCCTTGGCCTGCACACACACACACACACGCACACACACACACACACGCGCACACACACACACACAAACACGTACTTCCTCTCAAGTGTTATCAGTGTGGCCCTCAGCACTGCGAGTGACCGTGCCACACGGCATCCATCACAGCTCGTCTCCGCCAGCCCACAGCTCAGGCCCTGGCTGGAAAATGGTGCGCAATGCAGCTGATGAGCTGGTGAGAGATATTTATGAGGATCCTCGTAACCAGCCCAACAGATCCCCGGCAGATGACTCCGACCCGGGGCCCTCTGCTTTTTTCCATGATAGCACTTAACATGTTACCTCCAGCTGTCATTCAGGGAGGATGTTTTACCATGTGGAGCAATCTAAAGCAGGACATAGCTCATCAGTAACAAGTCAGTGTTTGTTCAGACTAACTATGAGCTTCAATATAATTTCAAAAAAGCTGAAATGAAACACTACACTGGACAGTTTTGATTCTCATGTGAGCACTCATTGGATACAAATGCAATGCAGAAGTGGAACAGCTTTTATTGTTTGAAAAGGAAGCGTTCCCTCCATGGCGATGCCTGGCTTCTATTGTCTATAATGGAGTTTGTGGGTAAAGAGGACCCCCGTGCCCACCGGGTATCCCTGGCTGGTAGCTTTGCGTGTTATGTCTGAGATATTTGTGTTGACTCCTGCTGCTGCTGCATGTCATCCATTATTTAAAAGTTAATATTGAGAAATTGTTTAGATTTTAACGGGGCAGAAAAAACACATAAGGTTAGAGGAGGAGTTCAACCATAAGAAAGAGACTGTTTTTCCTAAATTTAAGAAAAACTCTAATAGGACCCAATAGCATTTCTATGTCATCCTTTTCCAATGACGGCAAGTCACTTTGTGGAGGAGGAAATCATTTCAGCAAGCTCCAGCAGCAAAAAAAACAGACATGTCAGAGTAAGTTACTTTGAGGGAAGAACAGAGTGACAGTGAGAAAGAGCCAGTGTGATTTGGTCTTCTGTCATCTGCCTTCTGGATCCCTGTACACAAAACATGTTGCGATATAAAGAGACGGAGGGAGGGAGAAAGAGAGAGAATCCCTCTAATCCATCTGGCATCCTTATGCTGCTGTTTGGGCCCCGTGGTGACTTCAGAGATAGAAGATGAGCATGAAAGGGAATTACAACGAAGCCCTTTCACTGATTCCAAAAAATCTGCTCCAAATTACTTTGAGAGCAAATATCAACTTAAACAGGCTGCCTCTCCCTTCTCCCTCTCTCCGAGTTCACGACTTCCTCCGCAAACAAGGCCAAAAGTGGGATGGGATGAGGACCAGCAGCCATTTGAGTTCCCTGCTGATGGATCGAACATGGCACTTATGCTAATTCGCCTCGTTTTTTGGCCAGCACCACGCGCATTCTTACCCAGCCGAGACTCCATTTGGAATGTGCAGTTGTGGCAGTAGAGCAGAGCGCTCGAAGATGCTGCTGCTGCCGAGGCCTAAAGTGCGTCTTCTTACTGTCTGAGCTGGATGGCAAACAGACTCTGTGGCCACGGTGGAGAGAAGCATGCACAGTCATATGCAGGCGGGTAGCTTGACGGGACTAACACTTTAAAAAAAATCACCTGACTCCATGAACCATGTTTTGCAGTATTTTTCAAGTCATTGTTTTGGTTTTATAGCTTGTGATTTCATTTCAATCTCAGCTGTTTACAGTTAAAAAAGCTCTGATAAACCCACTAAACATTACCTCCATCACCAAACAGCAGACAAACTTAAAGACTAGCTGGTGAATATAGCAGAGCATTTAGCAGCTAATTAGTCAGATATTTGCCTCAGGAATTGGTGGAGGACAAAAACCAAGCTAAAAGAGAGCATATGTTGGACTTAAAGGAAGTTGAAAATCAAAAATGCACATTCTTCCTATTCGCTACAGTGCTACATATCAATCTAGATTGTTTTGGTGTGAGTTGCCAAGTGGCACACTGGCAGAAATACAAGCTAGCTTGCAGCTGCACACTATTGCAAGACAATGAAAACCACTAAATTACCAAAGATTTCTACATATTTGGACAATTAACCAGTGATCTGCAGTTTGGTGCAAATGTTACCACAGGCCAAGTTTTTTTCTGCCGCTGTGATGAACAACATGACAACAACATTGTTGTTGTTGTTGTTGTTGTTAGCTCCTCCATCTTATCTTCTTTCTGCCTCTGTGGTGCCTGCTATCCTTGTTGGCCAAACCCAGGCAGTAACTGGCAAAAGTACAACACGGTGAACTCAACTCAGCAGAGCGAAAACTGTGCATGTGGTCGGCAACTGCTTCTTAATCCAACTGCATTGTTCAAAAACGCTTCCCCTCTGCCACCTTTCCTTAATTAACTTAACTTAATTCAGACAAGAGGGTTAATACAGGCATATTCAGGCACACAGTTTGAGTTAAAAAATGTGTTTGTCAACATTAAAGCATATAAACATGTTCTGGTAGAAACCCCGAACACAAATATACACCTGAAAATTAGCATATTACGGGACCTTTAAATATCAAGGTTACATAGGTATATGCAAAAATCAGAAAATTAATCCAATCTTATCAAGCAGTCTTTTTTCATTGATCTCATACATCGGCTAAAATGGCTTCATATAGCGAGCAAAAAGTATCATTTTCTAAAGCCTAGTTCACAGTGCAGTAAGACAGAGTTGTATCCTGATCGTTTTCTGTTTTACATTCGATGTTCTAGCCTAATATTCCAAATGGCATTAAAATATTCTTAAAATCAACCTGAAGACATGCTTGCTTAGCAACTTATGCTATTACTGTGTTGCTGTATTGCTGGAAAGTTTAAATGTTAATAGCCAACCAGTATAAACCTTTGAACCCTGGATTGACATCAGTTTCTTGTACTGTGTTCAGACGCAATTCACAAGCATTTATACCTATAAAGCCTGAGAAAATTGGTTAAAATTAGTCAAAAAATAGAGAGAAAATCATTAGAAAATTATCAAATAACTGGGGAAAATGTTCAGGAAAACTAAATTCAGAATTATTATAATTATATTTTTACACCAAGGTTACAGAAAAATATATTATTTTTCATATTTTTTATTTTTATTCTAATTTAGCAACTTTTACAGGTCACTTACGGTTTTTGTTTCTTTATCTTTTAAGGATAATTTCAGTGAATTATCTTGTAACTTCTTACTAAATTCCTGCTAATATTTCAGTAATTTCTTGTTAAGTTGCTCATTGCCTTCTTCCTATGATTTTAAAATAGAAATAAAGCCAATATGTTCAGGTTTTAAAGAGTTAAAGTCCTATTATAAATCCAAAAGAGGCGTTTTCCTTGCTCTACAGTGAAGCAGCTGTTCTAGAAAAAAACTCAAGTGGACACTCCAGCTCTGAAACACTTAAACGTGCCCTGCTGTGGTCTTTCTATTATCTAAACACACATCTGCTCTGATTGATATGCTTGAAGTGGGCCAATTTCACCTCCCCGTGTGATGTGATAGCCATTTATTTGTTCAGCTTTAATTGTTGAAGCTGCTGTCAGCGGCGGCAAGGGAGCACAGCTGCGGAGAGGTGACACGTTGGCGCCGGATCAGGTCGAATCCATACCGCTCGACGCCGGCTTTCGAATTAGCATGAACCAAATCGAAAAACTCCTCCACCAATATGTCGCTGTCAGATGATGTGTGATAAAGGCGGTCGGCACTTCTCAGCCATTACGGCAGTTTAAGTGTGATGTATACTCTGAACATACATTTCACTTCTTTAGACTTTAGACGAGACGTGCAATCCCATCTCTCTCACACACACATACTGAAGCGTATATATGGAGAAGCCTTGTCCACATGTCTTATATTCACGCAGAGATTGACAGGTACAATTGCATGCACATGCAATCGTGTTCCTTTGGCGTAATTTGAAGGCACTCGTGGGTCAAGGATTTCTTTCAATCAAAAACGAAGAGTTCTGACAAGAGGAACGTCTTTATCCTCCGTCATGAAAACAATCTGCAAATTATTGGAATTAAAAGTGAAGGAACTGCATGAACATCTGGGAGACGACTGCCGGAGAGTTTTCTTTTCGGGCGCAACTTCTTCTCTCACTGCAGGCATGAGAAAATAATAAGTGGAGAGCCGAATTTGTGTCAGCGCGGCTCAGGAAAATAAGATATCATGTCTTGCTGTCGGTTTGATGTCAGGCTCTCGGAGTCGTACCCGAATGCCTCATCCCGTTGAGGCTGCAACAGAGGCCGCCAGAGTGAGGGGGGGGGTTCAGCCAGAGTTCACGTCTACAGCCACTAACCAGCTCTCATTTCCCCCTCTTCATCAGCTCTATTTACTTCTTATTTTCCTCTCTGTTTTCCCTCCCTGACTGCTCATCAAGTTGTGTAACACAGTGCTCTCAGCGCTGAGCGACGTCTCCTTTAGTGTACGTTCCTCAGCAGAGCCGAGCCAAACCCGCGGGACGGCCTCGCCCAGTCCCAGCGTCACTCACATCTTCAGCCAGACACTTTGTTTGCGTCTTAATCAAATCGCTGTCAATGGACTCTGATTTGTGATCAGGAACATGTGTCTGAGTCCACATTCTGCTGGTCAAGATTAATCAAAAGAGGTGGTGGGACATACGGAGAGTTTCCAAATCCAGAGATGTAGCTGATCACGTAAAAATGTACATGATCACATGAAGAAAAACAAGAAAAAAAGTGACTACATGAGGAAAAAATGAAAAAAATACAACCACTTGAAGAATGGATTTCTGACCAGCTGGGTACCAGACTGAATTAAAGAAGGGGTTTTCAATTTTACATATCAAAGAGAATATTGGCAGCTTGAGCACAGAGAATATAACATTTTAACGCAAAGCTTAACTGGGAGAGTGGACTTTGAAAAGCTTAAAGGCAAGATGAATTGTGGGAAGTGTAGTATTAAGTGTTTTTAAAGCTTGAACCATATTTCAGAGATGACTTTTTGACCAATGATTGCACTTGTCTGGCTACCGATCGCCGCTAATTTTAGTTGTTTGTTGTAAATTGGCTGATTTTTTTCTGTCTTTTTTACAGTTCTGTTTCTTTATGCTGTTTGTTTTTAACTTTTTAACTAACTCAGCCCCCTTTATGTCACCTACTTGGTGTAACGTTAAGCATTTAAGGCGTTTGTTAAGTTGGTTAATTTAAAGAAAAGAAACATGGTTGGGTGATGTCACATTATACTTAATGTAAAGTTATGTAACTTACAAAATCTAACTGAGTTTAGGTTTAGGCAAGTCAAGTTGCGTAGGTTAGGTTTAGGAGGACATGGTTGGGTTTCCTTACATAATGTAGATTAGGTTTAGAAGAAACAACATGCTTTGGCGTTGTTATGTTATGTACTTAACATAAATTTATGTACTCAGCATAAAGTTATGTGGGTTAAGTTTAGGCAAGTAAAGTAACGTAGGTTAGGTTTGGGAAAGGAAACTTAGTGAGAACATATATACAATATCCTTTTTCCATGCACGAACAATGCATGAAAAAGCCTGATCAACTCCAACTATTATGTCCTGCTTGCATCCCCCAAGGTGTTCTGGGAATCGCGTTCCAAACTCAGAACATGATTATGCCAAAAAGAAAAAAAAAAAAGACAGAAGTAAAAAATCCATTAATGTTAGCTCAGCAGTTTCCATTTTACACAATAAACACATCTTTTAAACATGATTAAGACTCAGAATGTCCTGTCAACACGCCACTCCATCCATCCAAATATCCTGGCCTAATGACATTTTGAGTCACAGCAGCCATATTGTATGTCTCTATTATGAGTCCATCGTGTCCCTCTGTGATCTCCTCATTGTCTTTAACTGTTTTGAAACAAGCAACCCTCCGCAGCATCCGCACTGTAATCGGATGCCTGCCAAGCTTACATGCCGTCACAAACCAACTCCTCTTCCAATGCTCAGAACAAAATTCTTTTTCTCACTTGAGCTTTCAGTCCAACCACAGTCTGCTGACAGACATTTATATGTCTGTCAATGTGTCACCCTAGACTGCAAAGACAGCACGTTCGAAAAGCAGCCTGCGTATAAAAAGCTATTCCAACAGCTTTGTTGACCAAGGCCCCATATAGCCCATCAGGATCCTGACCTTCTGGATGTCCTTTATGCCTCAAACTAGATCCATCACCATCTAAAAACTTCATTTACCAAAAACAAAAGCATGCATCGTTTTTCCACAAACATAAAACACGCTTCATCGGCTCTACAAACACTATTTAAATGAAAAGTAGAGTAATTTTCATTTCCCATCTCGTGCCACATACAGCTCAGATACATCTGCCATGTTACATGTCAGATCAGATAACCAGAAAGCCTGCTCTGACATCTGCATTTGGGATAAGTCGACGCACTGCTTCTCATGCATTGATACAAAACCGCATGCATGAATTGGGATTTCTGTCATGGGTTAAGCTTGAGATGAAGCAGTGCTCAGATGCATTCATAAAGGAAATTTTGGTACGTCTTTGTGTCATTTTGAGAAAAAAGGTCATTTTTTTTTGTCCATAAAAAGACAGATATGATATTAATACATTTGCTTGACACAGTGTAGGTACATACAAGCACAATTCAATCCAGGTTTCCTTAATTGAAACTCTCTCCCCCAGCTCCCTGATTAATTTATACTCTGAACGTGATCTAAATTGACCCATCCAGCCGCGAGGTATACAAGTAGCCTTGCTGCTACAGCAGCAGACTGATATGTCATTAGAGTCCCGCTGTGATCGTCGTGGCCCCAATATTTCATCCGCTGGTATGAGTGACTATCAGGTGACTCCTGCTACAGAGAATATGAAATTATCTCTCATCAGCGGTAAACAAGCATGCTGCCCAGCCCCCCTCCAGCTTTCAGCAGACGCCTTGAAGAATTTAGCAGCATAAATTGATCTGACTTTGACGGTGCGGTGATACTCCTACCCGCTGCAGCCGCCCCCTCCCCTCCGCTCAGCTCCCTCATCTGCTCTCTTTCTCTCGCTCCTGTCTGCATGTGTTTCTCTTTCTGCCATTCTCTTTAGACAAAATAATACTAGGCCATGATACCAACTGACAGTCTCTTCTCCAAGCATCAAATATCATTCAATTTTCTTCGTTTATTAAATAGAGCACATTTTTCCTTGAAATGAAGACCATGTTTCCCATAAACCAATTGCTTTCTCAAAGTGGATATTGAGATCTACCTTCAGACTTTTTCTGGTGACATTACATTTGTTTTATGTTGGAGACCCACTTGAAGTTTGCCTCATCATATGAGGGTGATTCACTTGTGAGATTGTGGGCTGCATGGGACTGACTAGTGACACGAAGGGAAGGAGGAATAATAAGTCAAAGACAAATATGTCTTTTCATGCTGTAGAAAATGTCAGTGTCCACACTTTGGGATTTCTCCTTTGAATGACATTTGTCTATAAGAGCACAGACACAAACAAATACATGCAGCTAAGCATAAATCACCAACACGTTCTCATTTCAAGGTCTCCAAATAACGACAAGTTGTTACGCCCTTCAGTCTCTCATGTCAATGCGCTGGGCATCTTTTAGCATATCTGCATGACACTTAGCTGAGACACACTGTAACGCTGTATAATGCTGTGAAACAGTCCCACTTAGGATCACTTTAAGATCAATATGTTTGTCACATGTTAAGTGCAAAAAAACAACACGGGAGTGACGTCAGTGTGCTATGACTAGCAGTATATCAACTGCGGAACGTTAACTTTTGGATTTGCACAGGACATAAACTGCAGTCTCCTAGTTTTATTCAAACCCATTAACTTCCCCTCCAGGGTTTCCCATGCATTTATTTATTTATTTGCCGCAGCCCACCACAATCAAAACATCTGCTACGTTCTGATTTTCTATTTTTGGAGCTGGACCCTCATTAGCAGCGCTATTGGAATATTAATACCACTCGGTTATGTGTTACACCACACTCTTGGAGCACAGAGCATACTCTGGGCGCAGACGGAGCAGCAGAACCCCAGGCACAGCAACAGTGAAACTTAACCGTTCAATGCGCTGAGTAGTGGTGTAATGTGATAAGATAAGATAATCCTTTATTAGTCCCAAAGTGGGGGAATTTGCAAAGATGAAGTAATTAAACTTTGTTACAGTGCTTAAGTAGTTTCTGGGAGTATTTGTACTTCGCTTGAGTTTTTTACTTTTAGTCAATAACATTCCTCCTATGTATCTTACTCACTAGAAAATAGGAGAGGAAGGGAGGAGGTGATGGATGAACACATAAAGGTATGAGAAGAAAGGAAAAACTTGATTTTGTTCTTCAAGTTGTTAAAACAAAGACCTTGGTTTTCCTGTAATGGTTCCAGTTTGTAAGGTGGTGTATAAACTTCATATTTCTCAAAACTAATCACTTACTTTTAATTAACAGCATTTACTTGTACTTTCACTTTTAAAACTGTACATTAAAGTACATTAAATATCGTAAAATTACTTTTGATTCTTGAGCACAATAATATCAGATATTTTAAGACTTTTACTCAACTAATATTCTAAATTAGTTGACTTTAACGTCTATCAAAGTCATTTTCTGGAAAGAAATCTGTACTTTTACTCAAGCATGTCTACAGTAGAGGTTTGAAATCTCTCGCCTCCCCACCAATCTCCTAAAATTCACCAATCTGCAAACTCCACAAACTGCTGCTGAGGGAAAAAAAAAACCTCAAAGAGGTCTGCATATGCTGTATTCAGGGACCCACATAAATGTATGAATTTAGAGAGGGAACACAAAATGATGTAAAAATGACACACACACGCAGAAAATACAAGATGAAGAGTCTGCTACCGCCACAGATAGATTCCATTTCCTCAGGACACACTTCCCTCCCCCCCGCGTATGCACACTTTCACTCTTAATTCCACATCGGTTGTTCTCATTGTCAAATGCAGCAGATGGGTTAATATTGGAGTTAGCAGAAAGCCTGGTGCTTCCCATGAAGATGCTACAGGGTGCCTTTGGTGTTGATATTGCATGCAGAGCGACGTGACCATTTAGCAGTATTTGACAACCTGGGAATAAGAACAGGCTGAAGGTACATGACTCGACATGCCCAGAGACAAGCAAACAGCCCCGTAAGTGGGGCGGTTCTGTCCTGTAACCGCTCACCTCTACAGAACCTATAGTGTCTTCTTTTATTTCTGTGCATCAAACAGGGCCTACAATAGCTCATCTCTTCAGTTGTACCCCTGTAACTTAGGAGGCGACTCTGTCATTTCCACAGCTCATATTATATATCGCTGAGCCTGACTGCGCAGCTCACGATGCACCAGATCTGGCTTCTATAAAGACATAGGATAAGATTACAGCTAAATCAGTCTTGTGGCTTTTCTCTGGGAAAACTTATGAAGTCCTAAAACTCCCCCAGTTATGAGTGGGCTCAGCAGGGCTGCAGTGGAAGGTTCCCCGAAAGGAGTCGGGAGTGAAATATAATACAAGCGTCACTGATCCTCCAAATAATAAGGCACTGACAGCGTGGAATGATAGCATGATAACTCATAGAAGCTTCTTAAATCCAGCACAGGTACATGACCCTCGCTTTGTAAAGAAGTCATTTTCCATGATATATACTTGACTAATTCATCTGGCACATGCTTTGTTTTTCTGCTCCTTTCCTCCCTCCTATTCTCCTTCCTTTTGATGAAAAGTGGAATTATTTGCACTGTTGCACACATGGTTTTGGATCTATAGCTATCCTGTCTGGCTCTCTTTCATTCAGTACAAGTCACGGATAAAAAGGATTCAAGCCCTGGTACGTTTAATGAAATGACAAAGCAGCAGTGCCACTGTTGGTTTAAATGAAACCAATTCTGTGTGGAGCAGGGCTCCAATTGGCTGTTCGTGCAATCAATCACCGAGCGACAGCCGATTTTCATTAGCCTACCACGACTCTCTCCACAGTTGCTGGGTAAAAGAAAAAAATAACATGTTTGCGAAGAACATAAAACACGAATGAAGTGAGGTGCAGATGTCTGTATATATTTAGTCTATCAGCCAAGGTCCTCTGGTGATTTCACATCAAAGCCGAGAACCGGGAGCCAAAAGTAACAGTTTCACTTCTCCTTCATCAGCATGTGCTAGCTGTTTATTGGCTTTGGAAGTCAAGTGAGGGTCAGGATCAAGAGTGGGAGTCCCACTGAGGACGAGGTGTGATTTTATTAAATCAACATGGAACTGGGCTCTGTCACCGGCAAGTAGACGCCCATCAAATCATCCACTGCAACCTCTTATTTCAAACACTGACTGGTTTTGATCTATTTAAGGTATGATGTTCGCATGGAACCTAAGAAACCTGATTATTCACATCTCTGTGTGATTCTGGCAGCGTCCAGCTTTCTGATAACCTCTGTGCTGTTGCGTCTTGATTTCTCACCATCTCATGTTCTGTGCCGACAACTGTTCAGAAACCTGAATACGGTGTTAACATGTGCAAAAAATAACAGAATACTCCATAATCCCAATCATAACCCGGCCGGCCGTAAGGGGGGGTTAAGGGTGGCCCATGAAAATGTCCATGGTTTAGTCTTAAATGTGATCAAGTACAACAATTAACTTACGAACTTAAATCACTGAAGACACAATTTCTATGTATTTATATGATAAATAAACGGATGACAGGAGAAGAGAGACAATGGCCAAAACAAATGTGAAGAAGCACTCGGTATGAAAAGCAGAACTGAAGGGGAGGAGTTTGACAGACGAATGTTATCAAATAAAACCTACTGAGAAAACTTGCATTGCATTAAAAAAAATGGTGTATGTAAATATTTCTGTATTTCTGTTTCCTTAACAGTCTTGAATTGCATTACTTGAATATGACTTGAACTAAGAGCTGACAGCCATATACTCTTTACACTATTTTAGTTCTGTACACAATTTGACCAATATTTGATGAATGTAGCGTGCAGTCAGTGTGTGTGAAGCACTATGCTAAGACTATCTACTTTGTTGTTTCCATCTCAGTTGTCAAATTCTATGAAACTGACAACTTAATGCAATATAAAAATACATAATTACTTCTTTTTGCCTTTTTAGGGGATTCTTTTCTTCTTTAGTTACAGATGTCGTGATGTATCGTAGATGAATTGCCTTCCAATATATCGATCATCGCAGAATTGCAATATTGTGATACAATTGTTATCATGGACCAAGTATCATGAGCTACCTTGCGATTCCCACCCCTACAGAATACCTTCTTTTCTCAAATAGTCATCTTTAACACTTTTAACCAGTAAGTAAATAAATGTTATTCATAGCGCCTTTTAAAACAGGAATTACAAGCTGCGGTACAATAAAAATATTAAAGTAAAATAGTAAAATTGGTATGTTTTAACAGGAAAAATGCTCAAGCAAATGTGCATGTGTCTTAATCCAAACGGCCAACAAAGGGTTATCTACATGTCAGAGACCTTCGTGGGACTCAGAGCTGCTGATGGGTTGAACTTGTGGCCCGACGGTCACACCACTAAACCGCTCTCCTGCTCCAGTTCCCAGACCACAAAGTACATGCTTTTTTCAGCATCTTGAAGAAAACAACATGCTTCTAATTGCATGTTGCATCCACACAAATGACGGATAGAATAATTGTGGATAAATTGACTTATTTTTTAAAGTATAAAAAATATTTCATCGTATTTTTCACTATTTACTGTGAAAAAATATGAGCTTATATTAAGATACTGTGTTTAGAAAAAGAGGTTGCGCTTCAACAATGGGATTCTCCGTGGAATGCTGAACCCAAAATCCACATCATGCGAGCCAAATAAATAAGTGAAATGTGAGTATTTTGTCCTCCTTGACTTGAAGACTTTTCAATCTACCTTTTCGATTTTTTGGAATAAGCTTATATAAAGACATTTCGTTGGAATTCAAAAGATGGAGTCGCCTTTCAGTAGTTGGCTCAGTGACCCACGGGTTAGTGAATTGAATCCGTAATCGCTCTGAGAAAGTCTGAGCTCCTACTGTACTGCTGCTCCCACACAAACATTACACTCTATATCATGTCATTCTCCTCTGAAGCAAAGAAAAAAACATCAGGGATCTTATTTAGCATCACATTTCCATGGTATGTAGGAGATATCGAGTATATCGAGTCCTTTTCCTCCCCAGGACCTTCATTAGATCAGTGCAGGATATAACTCACTCCGCTGACTCTACGAACCAACCAACACTCATGTATACACACAAAGACAGTATGTCGGAGTACAGCTGGTAACAATCAGCATGGACCAGGACTTAATGAAGCTTTGACATAAGAGCTCATACTGCCGTCCTGCAGACAGACAATCCTACCTGGCCCAGACGGTGAAGCAACATTATCTATTCTAGATTTATGATGAACAAGACATCATTTGTTTCTGTCTGCGTGTTCAAAAGGTCAGATTTTAAAGCTCGTAATTATTACCGTCAGTATATCATTGTCAAATTACCTGTACCATCTGGGTATAGTGACAAACAAATGAGATCATGGTAAAGATGATCTATAGAGATTTTGTTAGTGTTTGAGATTTGTCCGCATTAAGACGACATTCCCCATAAATCCCCGTCTTTTTATGTGGGATGGGATGTTGGTCCAAGGTATGAACGTCTTTTCTACTGCCAAAAACACTAGAAGCGTCCGTTTTCTAAAGCGATCCAGCAGATTTCCCTCAAAAAAATCCAGCAGACAACATAAGATGCAACAATCAGCTGCCAGTCCTCTCAGAGGAGGTTTCATTGGCCAGGAGTTCACTTCTGATGCTCAATATAAATCTTATAAAAATAGTATGAGGAGCTTTTGTTGTTTCTCATTTGGTTTCCATGGAGACAGAAGCATTTCCTGTATTTTTTTTCTTTACATACAGGATGATATCAATGCAGCCAAGATCCAATCTGATGTGCCAAGTCCAAAAAAACAGCACATGTTAACATGGTGATTTATTTGCTGTTAGACTGTCACAATACAGAGACATAAAATAATAGTTTTGAAGCTTTAAGCTAATGTTTTGAATGCGTTTATTGAACCCTTTTTTGGGTTTTCCGGAGCTGCCAGATGAATGATATCTTTACAAGAGGAAACCTGTCTGAGTCAGATTAATGACTGGTTAAGTATGTTGGCTGCAGTAATGCAGGATGTTGTATCAGACCATGGGGATGAAGAAAGAGCTGAGGTATACAGCAAAGCTTAGTTTTTATCAAAACCCTCATTTATGGCTCAAATTCTCCAGACAACAGCACTGATATTAGATGAATCTGAAAAAACCTGTATTACACTGTTTCAACAATATCTGCACATGGCAACAATGGTACAGTTAAAGGAGTACTTCACCCCCCAAATGACCATTTGTATGCTCATTACAACCCGTGCTACACTGAATTTGTAAATTACTCTGCTACTTTGAACTTTACTCGCATGCCTCCATGGTGAACGGAGAATCCAAAAATGTAAAAAAAAAAAAAAATCACAATGAATTAAATTCATTGGGGTCCATGTTTATCAATTTTTATATTTTATGTTCAGTACTTTCCATGAGGAGCTGAATTAAAAGTGAGACTTATTTATGCTCTATTTGAATAATTAGTCCTTTTAACTTGCTGGAAAAAAGTGAACAAACAAGAAATATATCTAAAAATGAAAAAAAAAAAAAAAACAACCCCCAAAGAATAAATAAAATAAAATAAAAACATGGAGGAAAAAGTAAAACAAACAAAGAAGGGAATTACCTTAAAAATGTGTTTAAATAATAATAATTATTCTGTAATTTTTTTAAAAAATATATAATTATGATATTTATATAATTGTTTTTTGAACTTTTATCCTAGCTTTTGAAAAAAAAATCTAAATTTACTAATTTCCTGAAAATGCAGAGCATTTCTTTCCTTTTTTTTTCTTTCCAAAAGAAAGCAAGCCAATATCCTCAGGGTTCGAAGGTTTAAATACTTCGGAACGCAGCGCAAGAAAAATTGATGTCGATCCAGGTTTCAAAGGGTTAATGATATTCTCAACAGTATCAAAAGTACTGAAGCAAGACTCTAATCTTTAGCAAGGTGTAGCACTGTAAGATCTCAGATATTTAGTAAAAGAAATCCAGCACAGGCATTCCTCTGTGCGCTGTCCTCTTGTCACCTGACGTAAAGTAATGTATCTCCGCCGCAAAACCCAGGTGTGATCACTCAGTGGTCTGATGGTCTCTGCCGGGCTTCAGGAAAACCTCTCGAGTTGAGAAAGATTAATTAGTTAAACTGGGGCAGACATCAGTCTTCTAACAAGTCTGAGCGCTGTCGCCGGGGATGTGGAGGGAGGGCGAGGAGGAGGAGAGATGAAGAAGTGTTGCTGAGCCAGTGAAACATAGCAGCCAGAGTCGAGAACCTGAGTGGTTACATTTTTTCTGTTTCTTTTTATACCTGGTGCCAGAGTTTTTAGGATTGTTCAGAGGAGGAGGACAGGAGGGAGGATCTGAAGCTCATCCCTCATTCTTATCTGGACACCGAGAGCTGTCAGGTCAAGTGTACAACCTTCCTGGTGCCACACTAATGACGGTCCCCCCCTTCTTCTGGGGTACAAGGTCAAGTCTCCCACCCCAACCCGCTTTATCATCCCTCAGCAGAGCCCTGCAGCTCTGACAGTCCTCACCGCGTTTTTTAAAAATGATTTTATTGCACGGGCGATAGTCCAATTTGCATTCTTAAGCTATCTCAGAGAAAACACATAAAAACACCTTAAGCTCAGATTGGATTTGCTGAATCTGCATGTTCTTTTGTCAAAGTTTCCCTTGTGCTCAAAGAAAAGTGTCTTTTGTTCTCCACTGTGGAGTCTCCGCTGAGGTAATTAGAGGTTCAGGGGCATTGCTTTAGGGCACCTCAGAAATAATTGCTATGAAAAGGTAAGCACACTTTTAGCAGAGGATGCTGGTGTTCGTCAGAACTGTAAGAGCTGATAACTGCAGCAAACACTGTTATTGGCAAAGCTGCTGAGGAGACTGTGATAAACAGGCTGCAGATGTTTCACTTTGATCTTCAGCAGGTGGTGATGGTGCAGGTGCTCCATCAGTGACTACCTTTAAATGCACAAAATATTCAGGTTTTTGCCCTTTTTCCAAAAAAGACAATATTCCCACTAAGCTGTTTATGTGGCTAATGAAAAAATAGATATTCCAAAAATAATTTCATGAACATGCAGCCGTGCATTCGGGTTGTACCCGACTCAAAATTATGCCAGTCAAATCAGATGTGGCCGTTAAATACGAATATTGGACGATTTGTTTTGTTTTCCAAACAAACTTGCAACAAATGTGCAACAACATTTTTGCCGACACTATACATCAAGCAAAAGCCAGAGATTTGTTCAGCGTTGATATTTGCCAGCCTGTTCTTATTCCCAGGTCTTCAAAGACCAACGCTTTGTCATGCCGATCTGTGTATTACACCGAGGCCAAATGCACCCTTTAGCATCTCTATCAAGCTTTCAACCAACTCCAATGTCAATCTATCCACAGCAGGTTTTCACACAAGGCAGTCAGTTTCCTTGATTTTTAAAAAATATAATCAACTTGTCAGATTTTACAGTGTAGGAGAAAGACTGCTTCCTCAAGTAGTTACAGTTTAAGGAGTTAAGATGACACAGATGTATGAACACCTTTTAAAATCTGGTTAAAATGCATCTCAGACCAACTCTGAAGATGGTTCAGATCCACCCAAGACACTGAAGTGGCTCAGTACAAACGCAGTGGATAATTATTGAAATTAATTTCGACTCACATTTCCCGGCTATATGTTCCTCTGCAGCACAACGAGCAGCAGAGGAGTCGAGAGTGACATCTGTTAAGCCTTAGAGCTGGAAGGCCAAAAATAAAGTTACTGGGTTGGGCCCCCTTTGTTGCATTTACAGAAATCAGCTGGAGGACAAATGGTGAGATTCCTACTCAGTGGGACGCCATGAATACTCATGCACACATACGACCATACGCACGAGGGTACACACACCTCTGCTGTTTGCGCAGCCACACTACACACACACATAAATGCACACAATGGAAGCGCCTCATTATATGGCTGGATTAAACAGAAACATTTTGTTGGAGCGAACATCAAGGCACCGATTTTGATCTTTGACCGGGGAAGAGCTGACATAACCTCAAAGGGGAAACTGATCCTCAATCAGTTCTTAAGTCTCTCTTCTCTCGGGATGTTTAATGCAACCTTATCTTAAACTGTAGATGACATTGTTTCAGTCACTTCACATTTTCTCCGATTTACATCTCGTGAATTGTCAGCGGGGGAATTGCTAAGTCTGTAGCGAGCAGCATCTTTGTGCTGTGACAAAGATGGATTTGCTCTATTCTCCCTCCCTGTCGCACTCCGCACAAAGCTGCAGCTTCGTGACTAATCGGCTGCTAAATCATCTGAATTTTAGTGACATGTGATGCACTGCCTGCTCATCAGGAGCTCGTACCTGAACAGCGGCGGAATAACAAAGGGGTTAGTTAAGTCGCAGAATGGCTTCCCTGTCGAGATGATGCTGGATCTTTGTCTGGATGAGAGCATCAGATAAATCCCTGAAACTAAAAGTGACTCTGACGCCGAATCAGAGTCTGATTTCAATACACAACACAAGTCAGCTGTGCAGGTCAGCCGAGTGCAAGCAGATGACTCTGAGGAGGTTTTGGTCTTAGAGAACAAAGAGCGTCTTACCTCGCACACTAACAGCTAACAGCTAACAGGATTCTTTCATTACAAACAAGTGTCTCTTTTATTATAAAAATACTGCATAAAATAAAGGGATACAGGGAACTGTCTTTCCACAGTTCAGTTGCCCGGAGAAAATGTTGGCATTGTACATTTCTGCAAACCACAAATACATTACATTTGTACATTACCTATCACCACTGCCTCATTAAATGCATGGTTGAGGCATAAAAATTTAAATTTATTGATCTAGAGAAGCCTTTTAATTTGCAAACATAATTATGATGAATTGTGTTGCTATAATAATGTTGATAATTACATTAAAACCTAATATTGTGTGAAATTTAAACTCAAATGTACGTGTAAATTGATTTAAAACTTTGTTGTGGTACGATAATGAAATTGGATGGATAATTTAACTTCTCCACCTTCAGCTCAAAATTTTAAGTCTTAAAATGCTTGGACAAATTCAGACAGTTAAGCCTGACCTGCAGGCCAAACAACTACGACACAAAGGACTTACTTAAAAACTTGTGTTTTGCTGTCAGTTATTAAGTAAGCGTGACTTTAAAATGCCTTTAATTGTACAAAAGAAGCTAATTCTCTTGACGCAAGGTAGTGCACTCGTTGCATGTGATTTCATAAGAAGTTGTCATTGCTTGAACTGACTGATGCGTTATTTTTTTTTGCTTCATATCAATATTTCTAAAGTGAGCTGAATTTGTCATCGGGAGGTGGAGAGGATGGTAGATGGTGTGACACTGAGTTAAAACAACTGCCAAGCTGCAGACCATTGTTCAAGACCTACTTACAATAAAATCCGCTGCATTTTAGTGAGTCATTGCTGTGTTTCCAGTGGCTTTTTAGACACCAAACATGCGTGTTCTTTAGTGACCCCTAACTGTTTTTCTTCAAATGATAGCGTCTTAAGAGGCAGTTGTTTTTTACTGACACATTGCTGCTTTACTACACTTAACCTCTTACAATTATTTACATTATTCATGTGATATTTTTGTCTTTAGTGGCCAAAGGCAAAGGGGTGGCAGCTTCTTCTGTAACAGTTTGTGTTGAGTGATCATGTGATATCATGTCATATTAACTGCAGGCCACTGAATCGAATCGAATCAAAATCGTATTGTGGCAGGCTTTGTGATATCTGCAAATATTGAACCATTGTCCAAAGAATTGATGTAATATTGTATCATGATGAAACTGGTGATTTACCTCCCTACAAACACCCCTCTCCCTCCATCATAAATGTTCCCTCTTTCTAATCACTTTATCTTCATCTCTCTCTCCTCTGCTGCAGGATAGTTTGATGCATGTACAACTCCCCATATCACACAGAGAAATCCCCTGTAGTCTTACATTAGGTTGAGTTGCCACGTTTGCAAAAAAGAAAAAGGTAAAAAAAGAAAAAAATGTGAATTATAAATAAAAGGTAATGATGCTATTATCATGCTCTCTTACTATCCTGAGCGCCGCGCCTCACCTTTCTATTTGAATAATGATTTATAATCATATTAGTTCTCTCCGGAGCCCTGCTCTGGAAAAGTAAAAAGCTATTATCCAGTTGTCAGCTTCCAGGAGACGCCGTGGGAGATGGAGCGATGATGCTGACACACGCACATACTGTAGCTGCACACACTTGCTGTATGCACACGCTGGTGCAAGTAGAAACACACCAAAAGTGTGCAATCTACTGCACACACAATCAATAGTGCAAATACATATCAGCTTGCACAGACACACACATGCACACACACACACACACACACACACACACACACACACTCTTTTTTCAGCCTCACTAGATGAAGGGAAAAAAGAAAAAATTTCAAGTATAAACGCTGTTTGAAAATAGGAGTGTTTGTTTAACCCAGCTGGAGTGCCAGGAGGGTGGGGTTAAAGCGGGAAAATCACTTGCCAATCACATAAAAATGACTTAAAATGAGCCATTTTTACCTGAATGTTTCCAATTTGTTTTCAGGAGAAAAGCTGGCCATAAATGGACCAATTCAACCAGTTATTTGCATTATCAGTAGTATAATTATTCTAATACACATATTGTGAAGTCTACTTACTTGAGAAAAACCAGTGAGCATCATGATAAGAAACTAGACACAAATAACACTTTTTACCTAGAATATAGTCTAAAGGAGAGAAAAATAGAAAACATCTGCAAACCATAGTGTGGTAGATCCTGAGACATATATAGGTAGATAGTGAGCAGAAGAGGAAATAAGATATCATGCATCACTGATCAATACTGTCACCTGCTCGACCTAATCCTCTGAAACACATTTAAACTGAACGTGATGGCTGGCTTATATCAGGGGTGATCTGGGAAATAGGAATGTGTTTACACTGAGCATTAAAAACTACATTTGGTTGCAATTTGTCATTAAGCCATTTTTACTTGACAGGTTTCAGATTGACGTTTCAGATTGTTGCTGGAATAAAAAAAGAGAAATGCAGTAAAACAGGTGTTTTTACAGTTTTTTGAGATTTGTTTTACTTTATTTTAGTTAGACTTTCTCTAGCGGCCATCCGTGGCCGTCCATTCAAAGTTATTGTGGTTCTTTGTTGTTTATTTTGGCCAAAGCAGGCGAAAAAACATGTTGGTCCTACCTGCCTACCTATCTATATAACTGCGGGTGCCCCATATTACTCCATTCACCAACAAAACAAAAAAACAAAACGAAATACCAATTATGCAAAAAGTAAACAAGCTAAACAACATCATAATAATATTAACAATAATTTAACAAATAACTCGCAGAATAAAACACGATCAAAATATAATCCAAATAATGCATACATCTAAAATAATCAAAACAACTTGCAAACAACTAAATTCTACCTACAAATAGCTCCAGCACTTTCTTTGCCAGTAAAAGGTCAAAAATACTGAAGGTCTGAGAAATCTAAATACACAACAACATTTATAAAATCACATTTGAAAAAATAAAAGACACACTCATCAATAATGCTGTTCTCACACACTGTTCGGATGTCTATCTACGAAAAGTAAAGCCCCAGTTTTTTCATTTAACCCATGCAATCATGAGGTAGTAACTGTTATAGAAACCCATGTTACTGTAAAAGCTGCCATCATGTGACGAATGTGCTGACGGGAGTAAAGACAGAAGTAGCAGAAAGAGCAAATGTCTGCTTAAGAAAGCAGTTTGTGTGGTGAAAGGGTCAAACAAACACAGGATTGTCCCCAGGAGATAGTTGTTCACGTGAGCATGTAAGTATGTGTGCCGTACGTTAATAAAATAACATGATGACACCCAGCCATGTTTCTTTTCCTTAACTTTCTTTCCGAAACTAATCCTCAGATTAGATTAGATTAGATTAGATTAGATTCACTATATTAATCCCGAAGGAAACTGAAGTGCCGAGCAGCTCACAGTTAAAAAAAAAAAAAAAAGAGTTACACCACAAGACAATAAAAACAAGTTAAAAACAACAAACAGAAAAAAACACAAGCCTGAAAAACACTACAGGACTAAAACCTGAAAATAAAATTCAGATGGCAGAGGTACAATAGCAGAAAAACTCAACAGTAAAAAAGACTCAGAGGATAAAATGCATCATAAGTGCATCATTTCTGTGCAAATTTGCCTAGTTATGTGTAAGGATTTAAAAAGTCGTTTTCTTTTTGGAAGAGAGGACTCCCTAAGGCGTTCCTTGCTACAGTGCATAGTACTGAGTCTGTTACTGAGAGTGCTTTTCTGTGCTAATCCTTCTAAAATTTACTTCTGAAACTCAACCAGCGTACCTTTACTCTTGAAGCTCAACCCACATAACTTTATTTTCCTGAACCTAACTTCTGTAACTTTACATAAAGTACTTAACGTGATTTCGCCCAACCGTGTCTCTTTTCCTAAACCTAACCTAACCAATAAGGGCACTTATTTGTTGGGTACTGATTGTGCTAGATATAGAAATCGTTGTATTTGTATTTCCATTAGATATCTTACAGACTGTTGTATGAGGATATGTTGAATCAAGTAGTCTGTCTTTCAGCCTTTGACACTAAATTTGCAAACTTAAATAAAGTGAAATTAAACAGCCATTCTATTTTTAAATTGCAACTCTTGAATATTTTTTAATGTGTTTAACTTGATAGCCAGGGTAAAAAAACAGGTCTCAAATAACATATGACACAGCTACTTGTGTTTTATATGGATATGTGTCCTTCAACTGACTTCAAATTAAGTTTCGACAAACATAAAAGAATATATACACGGAGAACATTTACCCCACAAAAACACCTATTTATTATGATCTGCTTTTCTAATGAGGTGATTCCTCAGTCGGACCATTTCACATTTTCACTGTACTGACTTTGGTACTCAGCAGTGGTCATCATGAATTGTTCGTACAGGGGCAAATGTGTGAACCTCAACACTGCATAGCTCTATTTGTCTGCATTCTGTTTGCAACTCGACAGGTTGCTAAATGGGTAACGTCCATAAAAAGTGAAGCCGCCCGGTTTTGGTTTCAGTGCTAAATTGTCAGCTACTGGACACAGTGAGATCTCCTTATTCTATTTCAAGGGACGAGATTTAAGACACATACACACACACACACACACCAATACCTTCCTTCTCTGCCTCGATCCATCTACCAATCTCTAACACCTGCACACACACAAGCTGTTTACAGACATCTAATCTGGTGAGACTTACATTCACAGGCCTGGTGTCAGAGTGTCATGTCTGCTCAATGTGATCCCGAGAGGAATTTAGGCGCCATTTTCAAAATGGCCAAAAACACCTTTAAAGGAAAATGTGGCACACAGACACACAGTGTGACATTCTGCGTTGGTTTTCAGCAGCAGTCAGCTGTTAACATGCTACTGCTCTGACCTCACCACACCTTTCCCACCTCATTTCTCGGCCACTCATTCAGGGGTAATTTCTCAACAGGACCCCGGTGGCCACAGACACAAAGAGCAGGCCAGCCAGCAGTAATTACAACATGCAAATGCCATTTAGGGCGTTTTTTTTAATGCGGCCACTGTCATATCGCTTCAATTGGTTTGGCGTTTATCACCCGCAGAACACACACACATCTGTGGTGCCCAGAGGAGGGGAGGGGCTGGAGGTCATCTGTTCGTTCATTCATTTGGAAATTTCCTCCTTTTATTCTCTTTTTCATGTCTGCCTTTGCTTTTTCCTTTACTGATTTGATTTGATTTGAGTGCCAGAAAATGTATTTCCCCTCTTTCTATATTCTTTTTTAAACCTGGTTTAGGGACACATCGTGTTTATGGCAAATAAACCATGGTTAAGGCTAAGGCTTGGTATACAGATATAGAAAGAGTCAAAGGTGCGAAGTTGCTGGTATGATGTTATTATGATTATCAACAGATCACTTTCACTGTCTATTTTAGCTGCAAACCACGCTTGACAAAATTGGCGACACGCTGAATGAGCCACAGACGAGCTGCTCACACGGGCCGTGTGACCGCTCTAACCTGCTAACAGTGGCGCTCAAATGAAAAGCAAGAGGCCTCGTGACACACACGGGCTGCTCAGGTGGAGGCGTGGCCCACACCTGACGCCTGGAAGATAGATAAAGAAAGAGAAAGATCACATCAGTCCTGCAGCTTTCTGTTATTACAGAGGGAGTAAATTACTGAAAAAAGGGTAGTGTTTTTAAGGTGTGCTTAGGCAACTAAAACACCAGCACAACCTCCACACGCTACTCTCTGCCTCGCTACATAAAAAAGACACCAAGCAGGAGGCTGCAGGGGGAACTGAGCAATGGCATTTGAGGATAAATGTGAAGTGCAGACGTGTGCAATGTGGACGTTAACTCGCAGGGACAGTGGGCTGAACTTTAGGGAGGCAGGCCGCAGCTTGTTGCTCAGTCAGGTGTAAGAGCCACCACTCCTCTACCTGCCGATCTCTCAGCTTCTCTAACAGACGCACACAGATGCACCCACATAATTTTCAGCCTCCACTCAGTGAACAGCTCATCTCCTCCACCCACTGCCAACTCTCCCCCACCTCGGTGAGTGTGGGGGTGTGTCTGAGGGCGAAGCTGCCACTGAGACAGGTAGTGGTGGCCAGCTGGTTCGAACAGGTGTACAGACTGTGTGTTCCCATCGGACGGATCTGTGCACTTGGCTGCAGACCAAGGACTGTTGGGTAAAGCCTCTCTCCCCCTTGTCTCCTTGTTTTTGTCTTTTTTTCCCCTTGTGTCTGTCTCTCCGTCTTTACCCCTCTCCCTTCATTTCTCTTTCAGACGGCACAGAGGTGTGTGTGTGTCTTCACCGACACTTCCAGTCTCTCCCTAGCGGCCCCTCCTTTGTCTTGGTTGGTCGGCAGCAGCGGCACGCATGCACAAACACAAACACACACATACACACACACAGCCATGCGTGACCAGACAAACAGTGTTCAGTGCAGGAGGCTGATGGGAGAGTAACTACGCATGAAGAAAAGCTGAGCGCAAACAGACAGACGGAAAGACAGGTGGTTTGAGGTGAATCTTGATATTTCTTTTTACCCACAAGAAAATACAGCGCTCATTTCTACACTATAAAAAGTGCAGTTTTACTATTTTGGAGTGGGAGTGCGAAACTGCAAGATCCACCATGTTCCTTTACAGCTGCACAGAATAAACAAAGACAGCATTTACTCATTTACTAACACATGTTCATCGTAAAACAAAAAAAAGAAAACCAGAGCATTGATTCCAGCAACCTCATCTTTCGTGCAAGTCTTCCCTAGATGAACTCGCGTTTTCTTTTGAAGCACTTCCTCGGGTCACGGGGTCACGGATGAGGTCATATCCTGTCTTTTCTGATCAGACCTGAGGGACAGGCTGCAGATGTGGGGGCTGAGAGGTCGAGTTTCTTTTGGAAGGAGATAGCAAAGGCATCTTCCTTTACTTTTTTATTGCTTACTTAAATTTCTCAGGGTTTTGCAGGAGGTTAAATTCTTCTTTCTGGTGGGTTTGTCTCGTGGGACACCATCAGTGAAGTGACCAGAATACACTGAGAAGACCTTTATATCTGAACCATGTAATGAACCTGCCATATGCACAAGTGCATGTCACAGCTCGGCTGGCAAAAACCTTTGAGGTCTTTCAGTTTCTTCATTGGCGTGGTGTTACATCGGCTGAGGTCTTAAACAAATGTTGTACAACAACAACAACCCAGACGACAAAAAGGCGAGGTGCTGGACGAGAGATAATACAAGACAAGAGAAAACAAAGTCCACACACTAGATTATGCCCCCATGAATATTTAATATAATTACCACCAAGGTGACGTTTCAAGCTACGAACTCTTCATCAGACGAGTTAACAATGCAGACAGACATCTTCAAATACTACTGCACTACGTCACCTGACAACTACTTTCTTCACAACAAAAACCTAAACACAGTGTCAGGTGGCAGGAGGAAGATCGTCGGGGAGCTGAAAGTTTCTGCTGAGGTAAATGAACGTCGCTCAAAACATGCTAGGCTAAGATGAAGTGCTATTTGCTGTCCTGTATGTAATTTCCAGCAGTGTTAATTTAGTTGACGAAAACTATGATGGAAATTATTCATCAACGACCCTTTTTTCCATGACCAAGAGGAGATGATGTCAAGCTAAAACAGATCTTGATAATGAAAACTGTGATGGCATCTATGCTTTATTTTTGTTGATGAGACGAAAAATTTCAGCGGCAGACTATCCAACATATAAAATGAGACGAAAGGAGAGAAGCAACGGCTGTGTGTGCAATAATTCTTCAATGTCTTATGAGCAGCAGTGTGATATTGGACCACCAACTGGTTGTAAACTTCGGTAAATAGTCACAAAACAATAGAGCAGTATCAGCTGTTGGTAGTTTGAATCTCATCTATTGATTCTAATTTTTGGGACCTACATAAGCCCAATTAGATTAGTTTAAATAGAAAAAATATCTTGAATAAAATGTCATGAATTTCCGTTGAATAAAACGTTTTTTTTGTCGACAAAAACTGGACTAAAACAATGAAGGAATAAAATGACTAAAATGTGACTAAAACCAATAAGCATTTTCGTCTGAAGACTGAGACTGTATCTGAAATTTCTGCCAAAATGAACACTGATTTCCAGAAAATATTGCAACATAAAACGTGTGTTTTTCTGATAAAAGATGGGTGAGTAACCAACTTACTATCTTCCCTATCTTCCTATAATTGTTACTTTGGATAAGTGTTTACGTCTCCAGTCTGATCTGGAGTGCACAGCTGATAGCTATGTAGTTTGTTTATATTAAGTGACATAGATATTTAATGGATTCAGTAAAATTCAATAAACCGCTCCCGTCCGTTGTTTGGCTCAATATCAAAGGGGTTTGAAAATTTTCACACCCTAGGCCCAACCCAAACGACAACAAAAGAAGAAAAAGTAACCACACTGTACAAAGCAGATGAACAGGCTGTAATACCTGGCCACGGCTTTGTCAATAATAGTGGTGGGACCACTAATAGAGCATTATGGGAGCTCAGGGACCAATGCTGACAGGTGATTTATGTCGCCTCTGACGACTTCGGCCCTCCAACGAAATACTGATAAAAGAAGAGCCAGATTGGAACAAGCAGAATGATGAATAGACTACATGATCCAGAGACCCGTCTCATTAGAGAGAGAAAGAGAGAGAGAGACGGCGCTCCGACCATTTAGCTAATGTAGCGAGTCATTGTGTGTGTGTCTGTGCGTGTGTGTGCATCCATCTGCACACATACGTTCATGTGTGTGTGTGTGCAGCGAGGGTCCTGAGCAGCGGCAGCTTGCTCTTGCCACAGCAGTAGCAGGTTGGAAATTAATGACACACTAAATATATGGCGAGGAAGCTTGACCCCGCATAATGGCGACATATAGGATTAACCTTGGTTGTCACTTGGGGCCATTGTTAGCCAACATGCTGCTACAAGTAAACAGGGGGCTGCGGCTTCAAATAGGTATTTGTGAGCCCCCGTGCTGCTGGAAAGAAGAAGAAAAAAAAAAACATGCTGATTTATTCCCTCACTGCTTCAGGGGATAAAGCGCTACATTTAGGATTAAAGGATTCAAAGTTTGCGTTTAATAAATAGTCAAAGCTTGAATAGACGCAGGGAGGGGAAAGCAGAGCATGGTGGATTAAAAGAGATGAATTTCAAAAAAGGAGGTGTCCTGAATGCTTGAGGACATTACGAGGAGAGGAGTTTGACTTTTGAACTTTTGAGCTGACGAAACATTTGAGGTCATCAACTAAGATTCAGGAAAAATAGGATCTTTTTAAATAGAAGTGTGAGTCATGTATGTATACATTAGACATTATTTTAAGTAATTAGGGCGTCTGAAAATCAGGAAAACCATGGCTGCCTGAATTCTTCTTGAAATATTTCACAGGATAAGTGCTGGTGGCAGTACAAGAAAAGTAAAGCAATCACTACAGTCCGTAGGATTCATCCTCTGGAGAACACGAACATCTGTACAGAAATCCATGACAATCCAACGAGCTGCGAGATATTTCATTCTGGATCAAACAGACTAACAGTTCGTTTCCACAGAACCACACAGCCAGCACGGCTAAAACCAAAAAAAGACAAGATTCATAATATTTTTTCCACATCAACAAAAGACGGACTACTCGCATCTCGAAATCTCTCTGGCTGCTGCTTCTAGCTTTTATTGCCATTTCAAAATCAGGAAAAGTCATAGGATACGTCATCTAGGAGCGATGAATGTCTGAATTTTGTGCCAAGATCTTGAGATATTTTGCAGAATAAGTGAAAATAACTGATCTGAACTGACCAAACCAACATTTCTGTTCTGTCTAATACTTATATTTCATACAGAATCTGGATTACACTGAGTTACTTTTATCGTTTACAAACTGAAAATGTGATTTGTCTTCAGTTTTTACTGATTACTTATATTTAAAGGTGAAATACATTTCCATTGACATACACAACTACAACACTTATTTTGTTGCAGCCGCATGTTAAGAATATACCAGAATTTTTGTCATATTATCAAGAAAATCATTATCTCAAAATATCCTAAAATACTGTAATATTATTATATGGCCATAATGTCCACCCCTAATCTGAACAACAAATGCTGCTGCTACAGGAACAATTTGGGGTTCAATAAAGTCAGCTGGATTTACTCTCTAGGGAACATGAATATCTGCAAATAAAATCCAGGACAATCCATCAAAGAGTTGTTGAGATATTTCAGTTTGGACTGACCAGGCTGATATTCCCGTTCCACAGAGCCTCGCTGCTAGCATGGCTAAAAACACAAAAAGAGAAGATCCACAGCTCTGTCCGACATCACCTAAAGTCGGCCTATTCACGTTTCAGAACCTCCCCGGCTGAAGCTCCTTGCTTTTATTGCCATGATGGATTTCCCATTTAGCTTGACCCTATATTCATTAAAAGAGGATTTAAGCCCGTTAGAAAGGGAGAAGAGAGAGGCCCCTTGGGGACTCTGTTTGCTCTGCTGGGCCCCCCCCTGTCTATGACACACACTTTCACTCACACACACACACACACTGGCTGCTCCCCTTGGCCTATAACTCTCTCTCAGACAGGGCTTGTTAGGTGCGGAGGGCCGGGGAGGAGGGTCCAGGTTTTATTAGTGGCAGCAGCTGCACTCCTCTCTGGCTCTATAAAAAGTAATTACTGCTGGTGGTAACAAGCTAATTGATTGCTAATTAGGTGAATCAGTTCTCTAAGTGCTGTCCCGTTTATTGGCAGATGGTGACGGTGTGTGTGTGTGTGTGTGTGTGTGTGAGTGTGGGTAGATGCTCGTAGGTGAGTTTCGATGTGTAATATTTCGTTTTTTGTGCGTTAAGAGGAGCACTGTGGTGCAGATAAAGGCGGATCCATCGGCGGTGCAGGTCCAACGCTATTGGATGCCGCCAAGGCACAAACATGATTGATTCGGCGAGGGCTCGCTGTCGGAGAGGAAATGAGAGCTGAATGGGGGCGGCGCACGGTCTGTCGGCGCACTCTGGGGACCACCGGGCCCCCGTATGCACTTTCATATGGAAATGAGGGGCCAAGCTGACGCAGAGGGGGAAGAGAGAGAGAGTGCGTGTGAGGGGGAGAGTGAAATGGGAGAGAGAGAGGAAGAGGGTCAGCTCATCAGCAGGAAAACAGAGAGGAGGAGGAGGGGACGCTGCTGAGAGAAAGACGTGGTGGGAAATTTAAAAAGAGTTAAACACCCCAAATAAACTTTATCTCACTGTAAGAACAGCAACAACTAAAAGGAATACATTCCTCACAAAAATTCATCTCTTTATGAATGACTCAGCCCGTGTTCAGCTGAATTCAAAAAGAAAATGTTGTTTTTCTCACATACTTCCACTGTGAATGAAGAATCTGACCTCACCGTGACCAAAACAGCAGAAAAAAAATTCCAACGCTGAAATGAAAGTTAGCCATTTTTATCTTTTTTTATTAACAATATTTGTTATCACAGCCAGTCTAATCATTAGAGTCAGAACATAACATCTTATTGGTAGCGTGTGATATTTAGGACTCTTTTTTTAAATGAAAAAAAAAATATAATAATTTAAAAAATGTTTTAGCTATTAACCTTCTCGCTGTCAAACACTCTTGGTCGTCCCCTCAAAGATACTGTAGGTATCTTTGTTTTCTATCTTTTTCCAGAATCTGGAGAATCTGTAGACACTTTAAATAATTGCCTGTATATTTTACTCCAAAAACAGAGAAATTCTTGATGAACTGGAGTTATAGGGGGCCGTGATTAACAGCAGCAAAAGAATATCAAAGCATTCATTTACAAACTTACAATCCAAGTGTGTTCATTATTTCCCAAACATGCACAACTGCCCCAAAATCTTACTATTTAAAACACCTCCGTATACGAGGAGTGCACCTGGGCTGCGTATTACTCTGCTTGTGAATAATAATAATATTGAATAAAATATAAAAATATTTAGAACTTGAAAATAATATTTTCAGTCATGAAAATGTGCCCCCTCCTGCCTCGCCCTGATCATGTGCAAGCCCCCTGAAAAAGTCATCACAATTTTGAGAACCCCTTAAATTTTTGTTTTAAAATTCTCTACAATGGTAAATTCGGCTGTTGAGTTTCTAAAATGACGCCCCTGGAGGGTTGGGTCACAGAAGATAGATAGATGTAGATGGAAAATGGTCCCCCTGATGTTAAACGGGTGATTACGGCCCTGCTACACTAACTGTGAGTGTTTGTAAATGCGTGTTTTGATATAGTTTTGCTGTTATTATATGCGGCCCATTTTACTACAATTCACCAGGAATTTTCTGTTTTTGGATTCTTTGTTCACTGTAAAAGCATGTGAGTAAGTTTTCTCCATCAATTCAGTGTAACACAGGGTGAGTAACTGATACAGAACTGATCGTTTTGCGGGTAAAGTATTCCTCTGAGTGTGTTTAATTTCCGTTTATCATGTTGGAGTCGATCAGCTTCGTTTCTTTGCTGCTGCTGAGACCATGATCACATTTCCTTTATATCTGTCTTCCACGGGGACTCTCCAATGCTAAAAGTAGCCATTCAGCAGTTTTGCTTTATGGCCGTTGACATGATGAAAAGTGTCTAACCTCAGTTTTACAGTTGATTTGCAGATTTTACTGCTTACATGCTAGATTGTTGCTGCATGAGTCAGAGTGCAGCCTCAGATCCTCCTGCAGGGCCCTGCTGTCTGTCCTTAAATCTCGGCTCAACTCAGCTTTGTATTCAGGACCCCTCAGCCCGGGAACTCCCCGCCTAAAATAAATCTGAGGCTTGCGCAATCAGGGACATTACCTCTTAAATTGTTTCTATTTTAGCTTTTTTTGTTTTGGACACATATTCTAGTTTAACCTTTTAATCTTATTTATCTTATTGTCTTGTCTTGTCTTATTCCCTTTTATGTCTTACGTAAAGCACTCTGCTTTGTTGAAAGAAAATACAAATAAACTTTTTCTACTTGCACTTAAAAAGCCTTGGATTAATGTTACCCTTTTTTGTATAAATATTTATTGTTTATTGCACTTTTTTTAAAAAAAAAACTTTGTTATTTAACTGTAGTTAAACAACTAGACTGTAGTTAACTGTAGTTTTTAATGTATGTAATGTAATGTTTTTAATTTTGAACTTTGTAAATTAGTTTTAAAAGGTGCTACATTATTTAAGTTTAATATTATTATTGAGCACAATTCAGAATTTTGACCTGTGACCTCCCTCTAACAGAGAGGGATTTTTTTTAACGATAATAATATTTAATTTAATATGAAAGTGCATAATATTTAATAATCTTTACTAAAGGACCAATTATTAGAGTTAAGATGATATTGTTTATTTATTTTTTCCAATTTTTACAATGAAATGCTTAAATAAAAATTTTTTAAAAAAAACATATTTATTTGTCATTTATTTGAGTCTGAACATTACATCTTATTGTTAACGTGTGAAATTTAGGACTCTTTTTCAAATAATTTTTAAAAGAAAGAAAGAAAAAAAAGCATTTGATCTGAAGCATTTACACTTTATTAATTGCCTATACATTTTTCCTTATTATCCCACATACTCAATTACCATGTTTTGTTGAATATGTTAGTAGAGTAATTATCCTTTTTTTTTTTTTTTTAAATAATTTTTACTGTTATATCTCTCATGTTAAATCCAGTTTGGAGGCCTCTGTGGGGCCTCCTGCTTGTTGTCTGTAGGGGGTTGAAACACTCAGCCAGCAGTCCTCTAGAGTTTCCTCTCTGATGGCATTTGACATGCCCGTTTTACGCCCGCCTGCTGACGTGTCACAGTGGGTGGCAGCCAGGGCCAACCGCACCAGTTGTTTGGCGATTTACTGCCCTCAGGGTGAAAGGTTTATTGGAGCGGACTAGTTAGTGCAGGGCTAAAATAAGGGTTTGGTAAAGGCTGGGGGTCCCTCCCTACACCCCCGCTGAACTGCAGCCACCTGCCCCGAACATCCACCAAAACACACACGTACTGTACACACCCTCATGGACACTGATGTGTGCATTCATAGACGCATGCCTGTCTGTTTGTGTCTGTCTCTGCCTCCTTCTCTCCGTCTCTTTCACTTCCTGCCTCTGTTTTATCTCAAGTTTAGACTTTCACAGTGTCAGGTTTGTGGTCTTTCAATGAATCAAAACTACAATTAAAGCAGTAAAAAAAAAAGAAAAACCTTTTCATGACTGCAAAGAACTTCAGACAGAAGGACATATATAGAAAAATAGGCCACAACAATGCCTTATTTACTGCGTGACTTTTAAGTTAATGATGTCGAGGATGTTGTTGTTGTAAATAATGGTGATGAAGGTGCTTTTGTTGCCTTCAAATGCTCCCTGTAATTTTCACTTTATTGGCTTTATATATAGAGCGTGTTTTTATTTACATGAGTCTGCTTTGGGAACTAAATAGATGGCTTTTGTGTTTATATATTTATTTTTATGGAAATAGAGCGACAATTTTGGAAATACGCTTTTTCATTTTATTCTTATTCCCTATTCACAAAGACTTGTGAACAAACTACTATTATGAATTGATCATGATTGAGCCACAGAGCAAGACAGTGGAGGACTGTTAACCCTTTGTATATTCTACTTTTTTTTACCCTCAAAAAACAAGATAAATGAATAGAACACTATCAGAGAAAAGTTCAAATTTGGTTCCTCCACCTTAATACAAGTTAGATCTGCAAATTTTTCAGACTTTTTAATTCCACTAAATGAAATTTAAGACCAATACTAAAACCAATTTCTTTTTAAAGGGGAAAAAAAGAACAGACATCAGTGTCAGGGGTTTATTTTGACATGAAATTAGATTTTTTTTTTGTAGATTATCTACTTAAAATGTGGAGAAAAAAAAATCTAGACATGGTGAAGACACACTGCATTTGGGATTCCACTGATTCCCATCGTACCAGGATTGAAAAACTTTTGCATCAAATACACAGAGTCTCATCTGCATTGCCTTGTGCTGACTTCACAAATGACGCAAAATCTTGGTTAAATATCCTATTTTTTGTTAAATCAGCACTTCCTATGTCGTTTATTATACAGTGACATGAAGCTAGCAGACACCGAATCTTCTGTTTTGAGCATCCCAGCCAGAAACAAAATATGAGTATTGTTGGTTTCAGTATTATCATCTGCATTTTTTTAAATAGATGGTATCAATTACTTTGAGATTTAACAGTTTGTTGTTGTTTTTTTTTAAAATAAAATCGTATTTCCTGTGTTCCAAACATTTTTTTAAGACCATGGAAAGCTTAATTTAAGTTGTTTTTTTTATACCAATTAAAACTTTTTAGGATCTTTGGGACCCTGTGTGCACTAAATATGAGGCTAGGATGGGGAGAAGGTTAGCTTAGCTTAGCATAAAGACTGGAAGCGGAGGAAACGGCTAGCCCGTCCAAATGTAAAGAAATCTGCCAATGAGCACATCTGAGGCTCACTAGTTAGAACACATATAATCATTTGGAAATATAACGAGTTAAAACGCTCCACTGTCATACATCACAGAAACTAACATATAACATTAGAATATTACATTTAACAGCGGTCCTTCAAGGCAGCATCATTTGAGTTTTTGTATTTCCCTTCATCATCCTCTTACCTTCCCGTCAGATAAGGCAGGTTGTGACCTTTGCGACCTTTTGCCTTCCCTACTCTGTCAAGATCGTCTTCAGACCACCGCACAACACCGAACACCCACCCCCCCTCCACCACATCCTGTCTTTCTTCCTTTCCACTCTCTTTCCGTCTTTTTCTTTTCTTCCGAGACCCTGCGTGGAACATCGCCGTCTAGACGCGGCGGGTGAAAGGAGACGAGCCGTGAGCGCTCGCTTGTCCCTTTGTCCGCCGCCCTCCCCCCGACCTCCAGCTCCCTCCGTCTGCCCTCCATTGTGGGGGAACAATACGGTGTCAATGCCTCTTCCTAAACATGTTGGGGTATTAAAATCGCCCTCAATATGAGCCGCAGGGGAGGGGAGGGGGCAGAGCGAGAGCTGTCATGCCAACACACACACACACACATACACACACACAGACACACACACACAGAAAATATACATACACACACTTTGACCTATAGGGGGGCTGTCCCGAACCCATTTGTGTCAATCAGGCAGAGTTCAAAAGCCAGGAAATATTCCGTCACACGCACTCATGCACTCACGCGCACACACACACACACACACACACACACACACACACACACATATAGAAGACCTAAACTTGGCTACACACAGAGCGTCAAAGATGTGTCAGTCAAAACACATGGCAACCAGGGGCCTTTTAGGGTGTGTGTGTGTGTGTGTGTGTGTGTGTGTGTGTGTGTGTGTGTCTGGGGGTCAAGTTCCTGTGAAAACACTGATCCCACCCAGAGATCCCCAACATGCCCCCCCCCCCCCCCCCCCTCTCACCCTACTATCACCCAAAAACCCCAACTCATCCACAGATGGAGCCAGATCTCTCTGTCTCTCTCTCACTTCCATCCTGACTAAACACGCTGTTGCCGTGGAGACCACAGCTTTATATTGTGATTCAGGTTCATTGTCAGACTCGGGGGGGCGTTTCTGTGCACTTCTTTGAAGCCACAGCTTGTTACTTTTTATTTGATTGGGCGGTAAAAATGATACTGGACGGCTCCTGAAGTTTTGGCACATCTTTTGTATTATTTGAGAGGTTCGATGGAGACTGACAATCTGCTGAGATCAGCAGGCTCGAACATAATGAGTCATTTTTGTTCTTTACAACGACTGTAGGCTGAATATGACAATACAGTCATACTTTAATGTGACTCTTTATTCTGCGTTAAACTTGTATTTGGTCATTATTGGTCAGTATCAGGGCAGCAACTAAAGAGTACTGTCATTAGCAAAGACCAACCTGGCAAGAAATGTCCCACAAACTGCACGAAATTAGTGAAAGGAGACAAAAAAATTGGCTAAAAAATTAGTATTAAAAAAAAAAATATATAAGTATTATAAATTATTTAAAAAAAGAGAGAAAAATGTCTAGAAAATGATATTTTTCTGATTATAATGATTTTATATTTAAAAGTATGATACAGAAAAGAATAATAAAATATACAAAATAAATGTGTATATATTATTATATATATATAAAAAAAAGCCACAATGCAGAAAAATATGTGTTTGATTGGGATTGCCAAACGCCTGTTTAATATGTCGCCTGTTCAAGCGAGAAAAAGTTTGAAGTTTAATAAGTGAGTGCCGTGATTTTAAGCAGCAGAGGTAGAATTTTTTTGTGGTCTACAGTTGACGCTTTGCAGGTTGACCCTTTCTGTTGGTGCTAAAGTCGACACTTGTCGCACCTCATATGAAGTGACAAAGCGCCATGTCGACAACGTGTTTTCAGCTTTAGAAAAAAGTGAGTTAGCCAGACGTCTGGATTAATATTTTTCATGACGAGTGAAAAATGCCCATAATAATTACCCAGAGCTTAAAGTGATAATTGCTTAGATTGTCGTCCCAAACCCAAAAAGATATTCAATGAGCAGTTACCTTCAGCAAATCCTCACATCTCAGAGGCTTGGACCAACAAATGTTGCACAATTTCCTTTAAAAAGTATGTCAAATTGCTAAATTATTGAAAATGTTAGTGAAATAAAGTGTCAGTTTTGTCTAGATGCAACCACATTTGCACTGAATGTGAGTAATTTTAACTAAATATTCATCAATGATTACAAATATGTGTGGTTCAACGTTCCCACACATTTTCATGGGCAAAATGTCCAAACTTTTACATGACTTTTCAAGTAAAAGATGTTTTTTTTTTTTCAGTGAGATTCAAGCTCTCTTCAAACATAATATCAGCTGGCTGGTAAACATGAAGGGAGAGACGAAATCAGGGAGAAAATGACGTAACGTACATGATGGGAAACAAAACGCATCAATGCATAATAAAACTACATTCAGTCAAAAGCCACAGAAAATTAATTTGCTCTTATTTTACATCCCATAGAAGGTCACTTTTTCATTACAAACAACAAAATTCCATGACTTTTCCAAAACTTTAAATGATTTTCCATGACTTCTCAGGCCTGGAAAATGTGATATGTGTGAAATTTCATGACTTTTCCATGCGTTCCATGACTGTGGGAACCCTGGTGGTTTCACACATGCTGGATAAACCAATAAACACTCTTGATAGATAAATAAAAAAACTGCTACTTTTTTACATAACATGCATGTTGAAGGCTCTGATTGGACTGTTTGATGTCGCTCAAACCTGGCAACGCTGACTGCTTTCCTCTAACCCAGAGGTCTCCACAGTGATGCTCTGCACAAAAATGCCTGCACACAAAGACGCACACCCTCTGATACGTCCCCTCTTATCATTCTCTAAAGACTGCAACACACACCCTCACACACATGTTCGCAGCACAGATAATTTATGCAGCCGCTCTGGAAGGCTCCTCTGCAGTGACCCAAGCAGACAATAAAGCATCTCCACAATGGAAATGTTAATTTCCTCATTATCAGCCCTCTTAATTATTTGTTGTGACAGATAATTGCATGCAGGGCGCTTGATATCAGCAATAACCTTCTGCCTGCGTTGTCAAGGGGGCCTTGTCGCCTCTCCCCGCCCCCGAGCGTCGCTTTTCACTGAGACAAAGAGCGAGGAGCGTGCGCACATAACCTTTTCTAAGCTCCGCGCCGCCTCTCCCCTCGCCATAATAGGAATAAATATTATAGATTAATTAATCCGCACTGATTATAATTTAATCACTTTGCCTCCCGGGGTCACTGTATTATTATCCCACTTAGTGCGTTGCTTGTGTACACACACACACACACACACACACACACACACACACACACACACACACACACACACAGCGTCGACACACATATACAGAGAAGAATGGCATTATTCCAAACCCTGAGTGATGTGTAGAGAGGTGTTTTCTGCCATTTTACTGACTTATTAATTACCAGTAACATTGTATTACAAGGCTTTGGGCGGTTTTAGTGAGCATACACACTCACAGAAGCAGCTGCACACATGCGCTCAGGTGAAAATGAGAAGGAAAAGATTGGGAAACACTTTTCGCTACAAGCAAATACGTTCAAGTCCAAGTTCTGTTGCCTCTATTGCATTCACCTGTATCTGTAAACACTGCAAAATACACGTTTCCAACATATGAAGCCAATCTGATGTTTAAAAACGACTTATTTTTCTAATGAAGTTCAGTTTGTTACCTGCTGCCAAAAGCAGTGCCGGATCTAGCACATTTGGTGCCCTAAGCAAGCTTCCCCTGGCACCCACCCCCATTTGTTCTCATTATTATTATTAGTGGTAGTAGCATAATTATTATTATTATTATTAGTAGTCGGAGTAAGTTGTTGTTGTAGTAGCATAAGTATTTGTTTTGGTATTAGTATTGTTGTTGTTATTATTATTATTATAATCATCATTATATTTATTGTATCTGTTATGACACAAGAGCTAAAGAGAAATTAACACGAAAAAAAAAAGTTAGATATTAATTTTTCTGGGTTTTCTTTGTCTGTTTTTTGTATGTTTTTTCTCTGTTTTTGTTTGTTGTTTTCAAGTTTCGGGCCTCTGGCTTCTTGACCTCTCCTGACACATTTTTTTTTTAATTCATTTGGATTCTATGCAGTTTTTTAATTGTGTGCAAATAAACTAAAACTTAAACCAAACCAAACAACATAAACAAACATCTTAGCTCATAAACAATAATAAAAAAAAACATACAACATACCTTTTTTTTGTACTGTGGTCTGGATAACTCATACATTTTCATGTTCAATTCACTGTTGTGTTCGATAGATAGATAGATAGATAGATAGATAGATAGATAGATAGATAGATAGGTATATTTTTTTCCTACCTGCGCCCATTTTGTTGCGTCCCTGGACGACTGCTGATGTTGCCTGTAGGAAGATCCACCACTGCACATCCAAGTAACCTGTCAACATACACAGTCTTTTATCACATATCCGTACATAAAATATATGAGAATTTTGACAAATGTATCGACAGGTCATGCCAATGAAGCAAATTGAAATTGAAACTGAAGCTGAAATTGAATCAATTCCAAATGTTGAATACATGGTTAAAAAAGGGAACTTTGTACAAGTTTAGTGATACAATCAGCATGATAAAAATGATGGGGGCGATCCTTTGAGAGTCAAATTTGATTGGATAAAAGCTGACTGTAAAAATAAGAAAAAGAGTAATTGATATATCATACCTGTGGTTCCCAACTGGTTCAAACACAGAGTCCACACATGAGATAAATTACCACAAATCCAATTCTATTTCACAAAACATAAACACCACGTTGGGCTTAGAACATAAAGAATTAAACACATTGCAAGAATAAACAGAAACTGCATTTCTATGATGCAAATTTACTGTTACTTAAAAATGAAGCGTGTTTTTTATAAACTTGATGCGTCCCCACCAGTTGGGAGCCAATTTATTACACAATCAACAAAACATGAACTTGAGAGACTTGCAGATAAAAAATCAGGCAGAGTTTTAGTTTCTAGTTAGGGTTTATCACCAAAAACAGAGTCCTACATTTCCCATAATGCAACTAAATACCGAGCATCTTCTTCCAACTATTTTTACAGGCCGGATGATGTTCCTCATGACTTTGAGTAAAATCAGTGGCGTCCTTTGGAAACACTTGGCAAAGACACAAAGGTCATCGTTATCACTCTAATTCTTCTCATTTAGAAACAGATGAGCCAAACGCTTCTCTCCTACATCAAATCTGGCTCTCCTCTAAACACATACAGACTGAGCCTGCATCCATGTCAGGGCAGTGGACTTGGCAAAGCCGGGTGGCACTGATTCCAAGTCAATTTGGATGTCGGATGCTGAGAGAGAGAAAAAAAAAAAACCCTTGCCTGACTCTGTAAATAAGGCAGAAAACAAAGCGACTGAAGGGTGGCTCGGAGCTTTACTGTCATAGAAACGAGCGCAGGGACAAACATGACGTTCGCCAACATGACAAACTCAGTCAAAACACCAATTTCATGTTTTGTTGAGTTAAATTTGCTGTGGAGCAAACAGCAGGGGCAAGATGTTTGTGGAAAAGATCGAGGATGGAAAGGAGTTATTTTTACACAAGTACAGCAGAAAGTTTGAAAGTCCAGCGCTGCCTGTGCGTCAATCATCCGCCCTGCTTACATACTCCCCGTCCCTGAATGACCTGCAAATTTTCTGTATGAACAGGAGCCAAAAATACTTTGGGGGGCGAGCATCAATTACTTGCCTAATAATAAAAATTATTTAGCGAGGGAGGGGCATTGTTTTCTGCTGTGTGTGTGTGTGTGTGTGTGTGTATGTGTGTGTGTGTGTGTGGGCCATGGCAAAACATGCATTCTGTTCTTCTCCCCAAATGTTCATGAGAGGTAACTTAAGCCCTGCATACAGGTGCAGCGTGCAAGGTGTTTAGCCTCTCTCTCTCTGGATGCACACACACACACACACACACACACACACACACACACACACACACACGACACGGTCTAAAATGATTTTAAACCCCCTACATTCTACACATGCCTTCATTTTTTCCCCTCTCCCACTTGAAGTGCTGCTGGTGTGCGTCTTCACGCACACACATGCAGGCTGACAGCTTATCCTACCTCCCACATGTGTGACAGGTGTCAGGCCCAGTGGGAGCATTTACAGCCCCTAAACCCTTGACATCTGACCCTTGACCTTCTTTACTCCTTCCACCCAGAGGCACCTGCAGTGGCCGGAGAAACTCTTACAAGCTGAAGTGGAACCTGTCGTGTTGATGTGTAACCGTGAAGCACCGAGAAATACACACAATTATCGCGCTGTTTATGTGCCGCGGAGCTTTATAAAAATAATACAAAACTGTAGCGCAACAATAAGTCGATAAATCAGTTGTTAATAACTGATTTATCGTTTTGCTACTTGTCAGGCAGAAAAAGCAGAATGTAGATTTATTAGAGGTAATTTCAGATTTCATTGTTTTCAGCAGTTTTTGTGTCAACATCTTTTTTTTACCTACTGTATTAATCCCACATCTGTCAATCAAGATTAACAGGGCAAAGCCTCTTGTATGATTGGCGGTTGGTTTGGTCTGCAAAGCCAATCATAAAGCAGCTTCCACCCTGTTTGCCTCGAGCCACACTGTGTTTAAAGGCAGCATGATGCAATAAAACCGTCATTTCAAAAAAAGGAAATTATTAAAAAAAAAAAAAAATTAAAATGAGACACAGGAAAATGTATTGGATTATTTCACAGTTTCATGTTTTATAATACATTTTGGATATATTCATTCATTATTTATTTCATAAGTATTTATTTATTCAATTTTGACCACTGAGGGTCCCCGTAGTGATCAGATAATTTGTATATTTTGCAGCCTATAGGACTATTTTCATTTTTTTACAAAAGAGAAAATAATAGATTTGTTTTCATTTTGTTAAAAAAAAACCAACAAGATTTTAAGACTGACATTGACATTTGTAGAAGAGAATGACATTTGTCTCTAGTCAACAATCACGTATTTCATAATGTCTTATTTACTGTTTTCAATTTTGGCCACTTTGGGTGACTGTAGTCATCACATCATTTATATATTTTGCATCATATTTAGATTATTTTTCTTCTCTAAAAAAAAGAGATAATACCAGATTTTTTTTTTCACTTTTTCTACAAAGGAGGATGTTCGGATGTTAAGAACCTGAACCTGAGAAAAGCATTTTGCTATGATCTTTTATTTCATAATGTCTTTTCTAGTTTCTTTTTAAATTGTGACCACTTCGGGTTTCCATAGATATCAAATATTTAATATATATTTTGCAGCATATTTAGGCTATTTGAATTCTTTCACTAGGTTGCCAATGGGGACTTTAAAAATGTGGGCCTCCAGTTCATGAAATTGCAAAAAATAACCACTTTTAATGCAAACCCCACAGAGAGAGAGAGACGACAATAACACTATTTTTTTTTTCACTTTTTCCACAAAAATCTGGAATTTAGAACTGAGCATGAAACAAGCCTTATTATATGTAGTTCATAATGTCCTATTTAGGTTTCCTTAGTCATCACATAATTTGTATATTTTGCGGCCTCTTTGGACTATTTTCGTTCTAACACATTTGTCTTGAAAGGTGGGCTTCTTTACAAAGGATTAACCACAACCTCAACCTTTTTTTAAAATGCAAACACCTCAAAAAATCTATTTAAAAACAACAACATAGTTCTAGATTTTCTGTCATTTTTCTACAAAAATCTGAATTTTAAGCATAAACATGAGATACGTCTTGGTACAATAATTATTTATTTCATGTCTAATTAATCATCTAATTTTAACTTCTGTGAGTTTCTATATCAAAGTTGCAGAACTTAGTTAAAAGCAACGGAGGTCACGCTAGATGTTGTCACTTTTTTCTTTAAAATATCAAGCCTGAAATGATTTGTTATCTGCATGACGTACGTGCAGCTCTGCAGTCAGAGAGAGTACTTCAGCCCTCCACTCATTTCTCAATTGAAGAGCTGAGGGCAAACACATAAATGCTTGTTTCTGTTACATGCGACTGCTGATGTGTTTATGCATCGTACAGACGATGCGAGGTCTTTATCAGCTGATCAGACATTAACAACATGCGCACGCTGCATACAAGCACGCAAAAACACACACACACACAGCGCCACCTTCTAATGAAAACATCTATATCAAGCAGCTGCTCGCTGTATGTAAAGAGGGACAATTACTGTATGTGTTTTCCGTTTGATTGCAAAACGGGTGAAACTTAATTAAAATTCACAATGATTAGCATACGCATTGTGTGTGGGTTGGAGAGTCAGACACAGAGCGACCCCCCCCCCCCCCCCCTGTTTCCTCACTCGGGGCTCCCTGGTGTGTTGGCAGTGAAGTGAGTTTAAAGAGGATAAACACCTCCTTTAACTCTCCCCTCATTTCCTCCGTGGCCTCCTTAAATTAATCTCCACACACACACATGCCTAGACGCACATGGCTGGCTGGAAGTTGACCCTTGACCTGGACAGATTTCACGGATTATCCCTTTTTTTGTCCGAGCATTGCCTTTCTGATCCTCTACTTTGCCTTCGTGTTAAAAAGACGCCCTCCCTCCTCTCTTTTCCGTTTTTTTTACTTTAACTGGTAAAGCCTCTCTGTGCTTTACCTGGATTCCCAGGGTTTGTAACTGCTGTTTTTTTTGTCACAAAAACACAAAAGAGGCTGGAAAAGGTGGATTGAGGAGGGAAACAAGAGGATGAGAAGGGGGCATAAATAGATGAAGAGACACAGAGAAAAAGACAAAAAAAAATCAAAGGAGGACAGACAGAAAAACAACATTTTGACATGTTACTTCATCTCAAAAAGTTAAAAAAAATCACTATTCTGATGATTTAATTCCACTACAAAGCTGCACTGAGAAAAAAAGCAAATAAAAGAAGAAAACAGAAATAAAAAGACAGACAGCTCTTGATGTAATTCTTGATGAAAGAGGTCCAAATGAGAAAAGAAAAGAAACAGAGAGAGAGAGAGAGAAAGAAAATAAAATGAAGACAGGGACTGAGCAGGCAGGGAGGGGTAAGTTAAACGCTGCATTTTCCCCCCCTTAACCTTTGAAGTGAACAGATTGCTTCCAGGGCAGAGGGAGAAGCCATTTACCCACCATATATTCATGTCCCTGGTTAAACAGCGGACTTAGGCAGAAGAATAGAGATTAGCTGCACTCTCAGCATCTCATTACATCCTAAAGGAAACCATTCAAGTGGGCTTTAACAGCTGTTTCCCCCTTTCAGCAAATAAAAGAAACAGTCACACAATTTTTTTTTTTCGTTTTTGTCTCTGTCATGGAGCATGAAAAAAAAACATTTGAGCGCAGAGTGGCGGCGGACAACAAAATACAACCTGGGAGCAACAAACAGCAGCGGTGTGAGTGACAGAGAAGCTAATAGGAGCTTGTTACCTGTCAATCAGTGGAAAAAATGACATTGTGTCCCTCTTTGACCCCTCCCCTCACACTGTGACTGACACTTTGATTGGACAAGGCACTTTAAATATAACATGTAATAGGGCCTTGTAGGCTGTCAGTCACAGGAACAGAGGCTGTCTTTTCTGCTTTACTGCCTCCTCCTCACACACCGTCACACAGCTCTGATTCACTGCAGCTCACTACCAAATGAACCAGGCTCACAATAACACACAGACCTTCTCTTACAATATTGCTGACGCCTGAAATAAATGCTACATTGTGAGCTACAAGACCAGATAAGAACACCTACTTCAGTTAAATTATTGTGGTAATTACTTTCAGATGCCGTATTAACTTTTAAAGTCTATCCACCTTATTCCTACTCCACCTTATACATGATGCCTTGCATGAATTATGGGCTCGACTTCTGGAGTCGAAACTCAGTGCTTTCCAATAGGCTGTTTGCACATGACGTCAGATGGGGGGCGGGAAGTGATTTCTGCATTGAGAAGTCCTGTAAAAATGCCAAAGCTTTGCGTCTGTGCCAACCGGTCAAATCAGAGAAGAAAACACAGGAGCTGCTCTCAAGTCCTGAAAGTAGTTTTCTAAAAAACTCACAGAGAAACGGCGGCAGACATGGACTGAAATCCTCCATCTACACATAAAATAAGACATATTTGCATGGGATTAGTCTATTGTGGGGACCTCCTGTAATTTGTAATAACTGGACGTCTGTGATTTTCATCCATAATGTGTAAAGTTAAACTTTCAGGGCAAATCACCTACCATATTTCGACAAACGCAGAGGTCATGGGATAATACTAGTCCCATGCAAATCAGCATCTCTGTGATTTGCTGGGGATTTGTTTTTTGTTTTATTTTTCCTCTGTCATATGCACACCGTAGTAACAGGACCAGGTGCTCGGTGCGTCACCGCTGCAGCCTCCCTTTGTGTTTATAGTGACTGTTCATTATTTCCTAGGAAGGGAAGTCAGGCATTTTTAAAAAATGTAAGCACTGAGTTAGGATTTGTGATTGGATTTTTTTTTTTCTTCGGTGAGGGAAATATCACGTGACTGCAAACAAGCTTTAGTAGCGGTACCTAATTGTATGCTAATCTTTTTTCCCAGAACAACAGTAAAATAAAACATGTGGAAATTCTTCACTTAATTGCACTGAAAATTTCCAAGGGGTATTAGTGTAATGTGGCATGTGTCTTTGAGCATATGTACTGTGGTGTGTGTACTGCAGTATGTATATTGTGGCGAATGTTTTGATGTGTAGATTGTGGTACATGTATTGTTGTATATGTATTCTCTTGCATTTTCCGTGTTTATTGTGTATTACGAGGTTTGAAACTTATTACTTTAATAACACTGTAGGTCTGTTTGTAAAAGCCCAACTAGAGACAAAAAGTTGAAAATTAATAAAAGCGATGCACTCTTTATGCACGTGGGTTGAGGATGTAGTCAGACAGGGAAAACCAAATAACTATACTTTTTTTTTAAATGTATAGTTTCCTTGAGACAGACAGGAATGTCATGTCGTAACATTTAGTGACAGATCGGACATTCTCTCCAACAAACTGATTGAACATTTCTCTACTTTCCTAACCGTTTTTTAAATATATATCATCATTTTTTCTATTATTTTAATCATGTAAAAACATAGTGTATGATTTTGATTCAGTAAGGGACTGCATTTTATCTGTCATTACAGGACGATCCAGTATTAACGTTATACAGTATGGCTGACAATCATCGGCTGTATAGAGTCAATAGTGGCGACTTCTTCCTCTCTGTAAGTCGGCGACTTACTTGATCCGCTCAGGCTGTATGTTGTCGAAGCTAAATATTTAGCTTAGTCTGATTGTTAGAAATGTCTCAGACATGTGCCAGAGCTTCACAAAGACATTTTTGAACATGTTCATTTAATGTTAGTTAATTATCTGTTAAAATCAAACGTGTATTTGCTGAATTGAAGGTGCATTCCTTTAGAAAAGAACCACCGTAATCATCTTACAGAGGTAAGAAAACAGGAATAACCTCATGATTGCACTTGAGTGCTTTAATTCCATTGCTCGTTTTCCTCCTTTATGAAATTTGTAGTGCAAATTGTGTTAAATATATTTGTCTCTTACCCGTAGGTACTGTAGGTCTGTAGGTCTTTGGATCATCTTCTGTAACCGAGTCGTGACTCCTGGTCATGATTCCTGCAAAGAAACGTAACTGTTGAGTTTTTCAAATTCAAAAAAGGGGTGCCTACATTTCCCACAATGCAACTCAGTGGCAGTTCAGTACAAGATTTACACAAGGTAATAAGGCTCGCCCCCAATTTTACATATCCAGGCTGTTCTCACAGGTTTTGCTACGAAAAGTAATTTATTAATAAATAAAATTCGTACAAATCCCATGTGATTTGAAAGGCTGCGATCGCATGACCAGCGTGCTGACGGGAGTAAAGGAGGGAGAGGGAGTAAGGAGGCAAAAATCCAGACTTTCCCCTGGAGAGGTGTGTTCAGAACCTTGTGAACTTTGGGTCATTTTAAGGTACGTCCTCACCTCTTGTGTCTTTTCCTAAACCTAAACATAGTATCTTTTATTGCCTAAATCTCATCACTGTACAATAATTCTGCAACTGCACGTTAAGGACGTAAACTATTTGTGGGGCATTAATTTGAATATTAAATGAACTGTTGTGTGTTCATTCTCACAGGATATCACACAACCCAACCTATTGACACATTGACCAAAGTTTTTTCTTTTTGTATAACTTTGTGAAATCCGCCCCATATATATATTCTTTTTCATTCGCTCTGTTGATGTTATGTTATTTCAAACTCCCAGACAGTCAAACTTTCTTTGATTTACAAAAAAAAAAAAACCCAGGAGAAATCAAAGGTTTTCCAAGATCATTGCTCTATGAGAGTCATAAAATACAGTTTTCAATTCTAAACTACAGATAGACCAAGAGAATTAATACAGCAATAAAAAGATGTGTCCATAAAACATGCCAGCCTTTAAGTGCACAAGTTTCTGCTTTAAGTCAAACACAAAACTGATGTAATTGTGTGTGTGTGTGTGTGTGTGTGTGTGTGTGTGTGTGTACGTACGTACTATGTAAGAAACAGCACAATAAAACAAAACACAAAACAGACCGGAACACATTAAACTACTGGCCGCCCCGGTAAGATGAATGTGTTCTTTGTTGCTTAATCTAAAGTGAACTCTACGTGCCACTCAGGAGTGTGTACGTGTGTGTGTATGTGTACGTCTGTGTGTGTGTGTGCACATTGGTCCATGCATTATGGTGGAGTTCCCTGTGCTTTGACAAGAGGTTAGCAGCACTAAAATAAACCTCAAGTGAACCGTTTGTCTGATTTTCCCATCAAAATAATGAAACGTGATCAGGTTTCGCTGCGCTGTGCCAGGGAGCGTCCAGGGTCCACAACTGTCAAGGCGCACTTCAAAGACTTGTGGCCCTTCTGCACTTCGCCTGCCCTGGCCTCGCTGACTGGCTGGCTGGATGACATTCCTGGGTTGTCTCTGCTGCCTTTTTTTTCTCTTTTGTGCCCTGACATCCAGCCTGTAGCCCTCACAGCAAAATTACAGCGGATATTTAAGAAAGGGAAAACACAAAGGGACTCAGAGGAATAAAAGCTAAAGAGAGTTCACAAAATGACTCAGAACGTCTGCAGAGAAAAAGATCACTAACACGCTGATATGTGTTACCTGTTCCTATCATTTAACTCGAGCCAAAGATTCAAACATCTTGGACAGAGCCAACAGCGTCGAAAGAGAAAAAGGCCAGTGGAAACAAATGACTTCCAACACGTCTGTCCTCTTCAGTAAACAGAAAACAAACACATGTAGCGGCAGAAAGGGAGCGAGAACAATTAGTAACATCCTCTATGCGAAATGTGGTCTTAATTTTGAGAAACACTACCACTAACAGCAGCACTGGTATGAGATAAAAGCTACCAGTTGTCACAACCATGGACCCATTTGTTTACAGTAATTACACTGAGCAGCGCTGCCAACTCTGAAAGTTGCTATGGCTGCTAAAAACACCACAAAAAGTCACTACGGGCTATTAGCCGTGTCATTACGTGACTTCAGCCCAACTGTTGGTTCACTTAACACACTTTAAGTGTCTTTTTAGCAAACATTTACAAAAGCTTTTCATTCTTAGGAATATGACAAACGATACCTTTGCAGGAGTATCAAAGAAATACGCAAATTTGGCCCCAAAACCCAGCGGCTTAATTAGCAGAGCGGGCACCCCATGTACAAAGGCTTTGTCTGTGCTGCAGTGGCCGCAGGTTCAATTCCGACCATGGCCCTTTGCTGCATGTCGTCCCCTCTGTCTTCTAAACTGTCCTCTCAAATAAATAAAGCTTTAAAAATAAATAAATACATAAAACCAAAATGAAGTGATTTGACTCGGAAATAATGATGCTTATCTCCAGCAGTTACCTCCATAATGAAGCTGATGGAGATTGAAGTTGTTGGAGGGTAAAACTACAAATGACAGACTTTTTGGCTCATTTTCAGGGGTTGGCAAGCTAACAACTACCAGCACTGTAGCTCCATCACTCCAAAAGTGCGGCTGCAGGCTACCGGTTAGCTACACTGTGTCGTCTTTTAAGTTCTGTCACATTTTTCTCGTACTTGCGTACCCTGAGTATGGGGGTGAAGGGAAAAAGGTGAGAATTGGTGCACTCAAGCCTTACAATGGTCGCTAAAATGTTGGCAACATTCGTAAGTCAAGACACGTGTGTGCTGACGCCAGTAAATACAGAATGATGGACGTCATGTTCATATTTCCTACAATAGATCATTAACATAAGGCCTACGACTGACTGAACAACAATATAAAAAACTATTGTTTAGAGCAGCTTTAAAGACATTTGGCACATCAGCGAAATCACAAGCGAATGAAGCACAAAAAGCCAAACAGGAAAAGATCGAGCACATCACTTCAACTGAACATTTTAATACTGTTGTTTGCTATTAACACATCATCTGGCTCTATTTGAACTGTCCCAGTGTGGTAAAGCTCATCCATTTGGTGCATCAAGCATGTTCAAACAAGAATTATCTCTGAAGGCTACGCAAGCAATCACTGATTAAAGTATGTGTGATGCTTCCACACAGACACACACAAACACCAGAAGCTTGTTGGTCTTAGAGAGGACAGACAGATGAAGTGCAATAGACTGCACAGTGCTCATTTGCAGCAGTGGGTGGCCTGCGGCCTGTGGCACCACTACTGTCCCTCTCATTTGGAAGCGCCTGGAATGGTGTGGGTGGGCGAGTGTGCATCTCCGTATCGCTGTGTATAGTGCGTATCTGTCTGCGTGTGTGTGTGTATTTATGTGTGTGTGGTGGACTGAGCGGAAGGCCAAATGAAAGGAAATCACAATAATCAGAGTTGACGCAGCAGAGATGCACACTCAGACGTTTCTGAGAAGATAAAGGACCGAGATACAGGCCTGGACCTGACTGTCAGCTTCTTGTAATCACTCTCATACTTTAGAGAGAGACACAGAGACGGAGAGACCAACCGACGGAGTGACTGACACACATACAAATAGCAAAAGACAAGATGTGTATTGAATGCAAGTGTACTCTTTAAATCTCCTCTTGAATCTGGTTGTGATATGAAGATACGTATCGCTTTACATTCTTTGGGTCATCAAATGCAGCAGCCTGCAATCACTGGCGCGGGTTACTGGCAGAGCATCCCAAAAATAGTGGAAAGAAAGATGGCAGGATGGCTCTGTGGTTTCAGGAACTGACATTCAACCAGAGAATGTGGGTTCAAGCCCCATTTATTGTCTGTGAGCATAAAGCCTGCTGAGGTGTCCTTGAGCAATACATTGAAACCCGAGCGTAACGGCAGACAGAACGCTGATATTGAGCAATCCTTCAAAACCATGAACTACAGCCAGGAACAGTGTTTTGAGCCTACATAAGCAACATTTTAAAGGGGACCTATAATGTTCATTTTCAGGTTCCTACTTGGGGGTTTTAACATAACTTTATTTTTCAAAAAACTTTATTTTCCTCACACCGTCTATACTGGATCACCTGCATTCATCCTCTGAAACACTCATTTTTGTGCCTGTCTCTTTAAGCTTTCCCGAAAAAGCCCGGTCTGCCCTGATTGGTCAGTGTTTCCGGGTCTTTCGTCTCTCAGCTTCTCTGCACATTGCAGTCAGGGGAATAAGTATGGCGGCGCTTTCTACCATTAAAAATACCCGATAAAAGCTTCATAACCGCACATGTTACAGCAGGAATATGTAACCAAAGCAGGAACCCCAGGGGCCCAGACAAAACTACATTTTCAAAATAAAAGGCCCTAGATCGTAATATGATCAAATGTAGGGCTGCACCTAACGATTATTTTTTTATTGATTAATCTATTGATTTTTTAAAAATTTATCTAACTATTAAATATACTGTGTTTTACAGTCTGATATAAAGCCTCTCCAAAATAAAATTAATGTAAGAGCTTGTTCTACTCAAGTAAAAGGAATGTAGTGCAACCTACATTATCCAACAGCAAAATAAATAAAACAATGTAAAATTCAAGTCACTTAACAAAACAGTTACTCTTTGTTACAGTAACAAACCTCAAATCTAGCAGTCAGAGCATCTTACAGTAAAATTAGTGCAATTTGAATAACACTATAACTTTTCTCAAACAGAAATAATTATAACTAGTCCATGTATTTTCATATTTATAAGCACATATTCCACTCATTTATGAAGTTATACAAGCTCCTGCACAGCTGACAACGCCATCCTGTAAATGTTTCAAAATAAAATGCATTGTATCAGCAACTGATGGCATTCTGTCCAGACACACAGTCAGAGGGCTTTTGTTTTGAAAGGGAAGCAAGGAAGTGGAGGTAAAACAAACATCTTTGTATTTCCTCATCTCTGTGACAGAGACAGACTTTAAGCTGCAGTATAAAGTGGTACAGAGTCAACAAACATGAGCGTCACGCATAATAAAATAGCGAGCCACCGTTTCTCTAGATGTGCTGCAGCTGACGCGCAGCTCAGATGCGCCTGACAAGCTGCTCGGGCGAGCAGCGTGCACGCTCTAACTTGATACATGAGCGCCGAAACAAAAAACAACACGCTCTGCACTGCTCAAGCTTTCATGGTCTTAAAGCACATTCATCTTTTTAGTAAACTGTTTTTTTTTGTGCATTTAAAGCTTTTTTAAGTACAAGGCATTTCTTCTTTCAGCTCAGCTTTTTCAGATAATTAATTAAAACTTTTACCTTTCAAAATATTATAGTTAAGCTTTTTGAGCAATGTATTTCAGCTCTTAGCTTCTTCAGGAAATGCAGTTCAGCTTCCAACTTTGCCTTTAAACCATTCAGTCTGAAGATTTTCAGCGGCGCAGTGCTATGCATTTGCGTTGTAAGATTCTTGTATTTTTAGCAATGTTTTGCAACTTCAGCTGTCAGCATTCACATGGATTTTCTGCAGGAAATCCTTTTTTTTTATTATCCTTTAATATTCTCTTTGGGGACTCCCTGTCTGATACTACAGGAGATTAAAACCTCCCCACAGTAAACTGGTCTCCAGTCTCTGCCAAGTTGTAGTTTCAGTCAGGGGAAACTTGATCTTAATTTTGTTTTGGCAACACAAGTTAAGCTACAATAGAAAAATGTTTTGCTTTTGTGTTTTGGAAAACCCATGAAAGGGAGACGGTACAACAAGTTTTCTTTTTCTTTTCCAGTTAAAAATGAAAGCTTATAAACTTAAAACCAAGACCTTCTACATGAACGGTCCATGGATAACATGTTACATACACTGATGAATAAATTGCTCCCAAAGACATTTAGGTCTTTTAATGTCCCCCAAAGTGGACAAACCATCACAAAAGAAGACATCATATATCAAAAAGCATTGTTAACTGTGTAGCAGTGCTATGATCCTGTTTCACAGCTCATGGGAACCAGACAGTAGCTGTTTGAGGACAGCAGTCCCCCATAGAGAGGGACAGGAATCTGCAAGGGGCATTTCAGGAAATATGAGAGTAGTCAATGAACTTTTGAGCAATGCTGATGTCAGCGTTTATGGCCTTTGGAGATCATAAAGTGTGTACTGTATACAGGGTGTACTGCAGTGCAGTGTGTGAATATTGTGGAAGTTTGTTTCAATGACAGGGACAAATCAAACCAGACACTTTCTATGAAATCAGTCTGCAACTGTGTAGGAATATCAGGTTTAAACTGAATGAAGAGACATGTAAAAACTAAAATAAAAGAAGGTTTCTGTTGATTTAAAATTCAAATGTCAGCATTGTGAATAAGCCTCAAACTATTCAGTAAAGCTCTTGGTTTGCATATCAATGTCAATGCCCATAACAATATCATATTATGGGAATTTTTTTGTTCACGTCTCACAAAAACAAATATCTTTTTTCTTTCAAATAAAAATCTTTGCCACAATAAAACTGAATCCAAATCAGGACATATCTAAGCACCAATTAAAGCACAGGATTTTTTTTTTCTCAGTTTTTCACAATACTGTCTAAAGAAGGATTAGTATGATGATTTTTGGCACATTCTTGTGACATTCTCCTTTTTTTATCACACAAATACACACACACAAACACACACATACACACAAACACACATATTCATACACACTGTGTCTAGTACAGAGCATCCTTTCAACCACAGGAGTTTCGAGATAAATAAAGCAATCTAAAGCTGGTCTCTGGGCTCAGCGCGGAGAGTTATAGCGAACGTGGAAGAATGCAGATGTCAACATCTCAAACTGGCCACAAATTGGCAGTTGTGACACTACTGAGGTTTCAACTGCCACCACACCTCCCACCCCCCTTCTCCTTCTCCTCCTCTTCTTCAACTCCTCCTGGGACCCTCCCCTCACTTTGTCCACAGCGAGGAATTGTATCTGTATCAATATCCATGACTTTTCTAACTTTGTCCGAATAAAAAATAGGATTGGAGTTTAAAAAACAAACAAACACATATCTACCACACACCATCTGTCCTATCAAATAAAGGGAAAATACCCCAAAATAAAAAAAAGTCCTGAAAACTATAAAAAGAAAAAGAAAAGGTCAAATGTTACAGGGAAACTATGAGCAAATAGGCTGTGGGGTACTATTAGATATTATCAAAAAACAGAGGAATAATGTCCCAAAAAATCTGTTTATAATTCTCTTAGTAATTCTCACAACAAAAAGAACAACAACAACAACAACAACAACAACAATAATAATAATAATACAAATAATACAATAATAATAATAATAATAATAATAATAATAATAATAATAATAATAATAATAATAATAATAATAATAACAATAATAATAAAACAATAATGATAATAATAATAACAATGATAACTGGAACACAGCATGAAATCAAATACTTCGACTAACCCAAAATAACAGCTGTAATATCAACATTAAAACGGTCCCCCATCTCTGGAGTAGTACAATTCTTGTTACTTTTTAATAATTTCTTGCTATTTTTTGGATCATTTCTTGTTAACTTGCTTGCCATCCCCTTCCCACCCCTTTTAAATAAATCAAGCCAATTTGCCCAGGATTCAAAGGGTTAAAGGCAAAATTAGAAAGGTTTATACAAACTCCATATGAAGTATTCAGTTCAAAAATCAAGTGTGGACCACTGAGGTTCAAGTGAGGATAGGTCGGTAAAGAGCCGCCCATCTCACACGGGCTCTTTGCATCTGTCATTGGTAAGAAAATAAATGCTTGCGGACATTCATGGAGGAATTTGGCACAACAGAAAAGATGCTGTAGAGGGGGGAGGAAAGATGAAAAAGAGAAAGAAAATGTCACGGTCTCAAATAAGACAGTATGGTCTGTTTTGACACACTGAGTCAAACACGCCAGCCATCAGTGTGGCGCTGAGGACTCTGATGATCTGTGGCTACGCGAGGCAGCGGAGAAAAAAGAGGCGATGAAAAGATGAAGAGGGGGACAATGAATGAGAGACAGAGGGGGAAATAAGAAAGAATTGAGTTAATTAACTTTATTATAGAATTGCCCTACTTTCAAAGGATTATTATCGGAACACTACATGAATACTAATAATTTGGATAATTTATTCTCAAAGTGAGCATAATTCATCTTGTCACCTTCCACACTGGCAATATGTGGAATTCCTCCGTCATGCCAAAAGAACAAATACTCAATTGAAACCAGGAGGACGAAAGACACAACAAGGAATAGAGAGAGCGATGTCTGTCAACAGTGGATCAGTGTGGACACAGACAAGGCTCCAAGATTTATTTGGAGTGTATCAACAAACAGCTTTTCACTCTCTATGACTTTCTGTAAGAACAGAACGGGCAGTCGGGGGTATTTGAGTACTTTATGAGGTGTGATGACACAGAGTGCAGAGAGTCACAAGATAAAAGCGCACTGATGTATTAGAAATGAGAGGCGGAGCTCAGCAGAAAAAATCTCAGTCACTCCAAACCACAGATAAACATCTCTATTTAGTATTTTCTGCCTTTACTTGTTGTGCATTTGATTGTGATCCGTCTGTAAAATGTTAAAGAGTGATAACTTTGGAGTACTGAGCAGTACACTTAGAGCTGAAGTATTATGAGCCACAGTTTTAATTATGCACAGTGGCTCCTTTACTGATTTACTGTATTATTTTGAAGTACTCGGTAATTATTATCATTATTATCCTTGATTGTTGAGGCAGTTTTTCAATGATGCAATGCCAATACCAGTGTTTACAATAACAATTTTACCAATAGCGGATACAAAGGCTTTTTGTGTTGTTTATTTGGCTTTTGTTGAAATTTATTCCCTTTTTTGTGATTGGTAACAAAGAAACCATTATTATGAAAAAATAGCTGAACTGTTTTAAAGTCATTCAGTCCGTCATTACACTATCTTTGAATCAACACAAATTCAATTGTACAAGTTTACAACCAAACTTTAATATCACCTTCTTTCACATGAAAAACCTTTTTTTAAACTGCTTTAAAAGCCTGTTTATTATATATAACATATAATAATTCCCTGTCTAATATCTTTTTTATATTGGTGTGAAAACTACAACTTTCTCCTATTAACAACTTTATTTATTCAAATGTTTCTCGCATGATACATGATAACATTTTAATTCATTATGATAATTTACCCTTGCCTATCTCCATTTGTACTGAATAGTGCTTGAACTCAATAGAATATAACTCAGTGTAAACTCTATTAGCTTAGAGGCAAAAAAAGGCACGTCCTTTGACACGAGTTACTTTTATCCCGACTGGCGTCCCAGGGAGATCTCTGTTTTTAAACCAAACACGTTTTATACTGGCCCCAATATGACAGTATTCCTATATAGACATACAGAGAACACTGGATGAGTGTACCTACTTCTGCTGCATTCACAGATGCATGCATTGTCAAAAATGTCAGCCTTTTCTTAAATCTCATAAAACACCAACTCCCTCCACTGACTGCTGTCTAAAAATGCTACTGTTAGCCCTGTCTTGTAAAATATTTAACCTCATCATTCTCTAAATTAATTTGGAGAGCTTGGTGGAACGGCTGCAGAAAAGCTATGAGACAGCTCATGTACAAAATTGTCACCGAGGGACTCTGGGGGTCGCAGAACTCATCAAATTTGAAATTCCACCGGTACTAGCTTAAATAAAATGTCTCGTTAAGGCGGATATTTTGCTATAAAGGCAGACAAACCTCAGTGTGAACATACATGATGTTGACTGAGATGCACACACACACACACACACACACACACACACCACTGGCGGCTGGTAAGGTGTACTGTAAACTGCCAAATGTCAGCAGCCACTCTACACCGTGACACTCAGACATGTCTGCACAATAAAATAAAACGACTCGATTGCAGCCGGCGGTAAACTCCCACATAGTTAAATTAAAAATAGATGAGGAAGAGCATCCTGGCTTATGGTGGATAAGCTGTACTGGTTGACTGCATGGGTATAAATCTTGTTGGTCTTCTTGCACACGGTGTGGAAAAGGTTATAAACTATTTGGTCTAACCTGTATTTGAAGTAGAACTTAACAGCTACAAGAGCAGCAGCTACAATCATGGGATCATGTTAAATGCTAATGACTGCTTAACATTTCGCTAACATGCTTTAGCCACTATGAGCTATTGGTAAGAACTGCAAGTGTTTTCAAACTTCTTCATGCACGTGAAGACAGACTGAATCCAGTGCAGGAATGGCGGACTCCGCCGCCAACTTTCAAAAAACTATATGGAGAACCCCAATAATGAGTCCTAAATCCCAAAAATCAATAAGCATTTTGGCACCTTCGGTTCCCTCGTCTCAACGTCAATGAGTGTTTTGAATTGGGTTTTTTTGATTAGAAGCCTTAAATAATGTCTGTGGTTAACACAACATAAAGAGACTTAAATGTTTTTTTCTCCAACATTAAATACTCCACTTTGAACTTTGCAGCTTTTATGTGTCTTCGAAAAGATGGTTGCTAACAAGTGCCTAATAAGACTACAGAAAATCATCACATTAAGCTGCGCCTAACACGGCTTTACAGTTTTGTAGCGGAAACCATGCAACCGTAGTGTAGTTCGTTTTAACCTAGCAAAAGCTTTTTACTTCTGCCGATTGCATTTAGGCCTCAAGAATCCTGAAAGTGGCGTTTATTTGTGAAGATTGCCTTGCTAAACAAAACCTGTAAGTATCATAAACGCTGCTTTACCACAGAGCTTATTTTCTGCAATGATCCAAAATCCAACAAAACAATCCCATAGGCTTTTTGATGAAGGAACCAGAGTGATGTTAGCTTCCAGACCTTCCTGGCCTGCAGAAAAACCGGGCGCTCTAAAGAAAGGTCATTACTGAATGCAAATACACGAACGGCTTTTGCTAAAATACGCTGACCATAATTAGTTTAAAATATGGGCTTTGATTTTGTGAAACTCTTACAGATTATAACTTTAAAGACCATGTAACAAATCTGTCCGTTATTTATAAACACTGTATTCATTGATGAGGAAGACAAAAAAAAGCATTCGGATGTCTACCAGGCTTTTCTCTCTTTCTCTTCTCCACTTACAACTTTTCCCACGTGGCTCCTGCAGTTAAGGAGTTATTAATATCTTAATGGAGGGTGATAAACAAGACGGAAAGTAGATCCTTTTAGTGCCTGACAAAACAAGTCAACTCCACCTCAGCGAGGTCAAACATTTCAAACCGATGTCAAAAACATATTTTTTTTACCTGCGTCTGGCTCTGCTCCCTTTAGGAATTTAAAGAAAGCAGTTATTTTGATATAGCATCCCGGACAGAAACATAACTTAAATGTCTCAAATGCAAACAGACACATGCCCACACATGTGTAGCGTAAACTCTGAACAGTTGACTGATGACTAAATCAATTTCAAAAGAGGGAAAGATGTAAAGAGAGAGAACTTCATTCCCATAAACGAACAGGCATTAATTTTATCAATATGCTCCGAGGAGCCTGACACACACACACAACCTCTCTAAATGAAGGTTTAACGAGGCAGCCATGGGTAGGAGAGTGAGTGAGATGATGGTTGTAATGTCAGAGACAGTCTGTCCCACATGGTTCCCATAAGTGTGTGTGTGTCTGTCTTTTTGTACATCTTCACATGTGTGTGTTGCATAAGCTGGATATGACTTTAAATCACCCTCATCTCTCTGAATGGATGAAGTTTCGGGGGTCGGGGAGAGCGACGGGGGGTCCCGGTGCAGTAGATATTTAGACGCCAACACACACATTCAAAACCCCCTGAACGCACGTACACACACAGCAGTCAAGTACATCTTGATCACGCTGTCAGCGATCAGCGCCAGCACCCTCATCTCCCCGTCCAAGTCCATATTTCACTCTCACTCTGTCCACACACACATATTTATCCACAAACATGCACACACACAATTTCTACGTGGGTCGCATGCTACAGTGATCTGTCCTGCTGATGATCTGTCTGAACACATGGGGATCACAGCAAACACACACGTCATTAATAAGTAGATAAACAGGAACAAAAGCTTAACATGGCGATGCCTGACATGGACAACACATCCTACCGCTTTTGTTTCTGTATGCTCGTGTTTCTTTATCTGTATAAAATCACTTTTCAAGACAGACACACAGCATCAGTAATTTTTCATGTGTGGTCGTGAGTTAAACAGATGTAGAAAGTAAGCAGAAGCTACCGAGGAAAATACCTCCAACTACAAAAACTCAAATTTCATAAGCAGAAACACAATAAAATAAAAGTTTAATCTCTCCTAGGAAGGTAAACATAATAAAAAATAAAGTAAGCCAAAACCAGAGTGAACTTTCCAAGAGGAAAAACGCTCCAAAATGAGAATGGCCTGTGGAGAGATGCTGATGTGGCTCTTTGTTGGTTTTTTTCTATCATTTATTAGCTGCAGGCTTTATTCTTGCTGTCTTTATAGTTTTAATCTGCTGTCCATTCACACAAATAAAAAATAAAAGTGTCCACCAAAGCAATGGCAACTTGACACGGAAGAAATCAGTCCAGTTCAGAGACACTAAGAGGAACTCCCCCATGATTTCAACTAAAGGTCGTAAAAATCAGCTTAAATAGCACGGCCTTATAAATGAAAACTCAGGTATGCCGATGCTCTCTCCATGTCAGTGACATCATATGACCCACAGCGGTGAGTGTGGTTGATGTTTTCAGTGATGACTAGCACTGTGGTAAATAGCATCAAGTGGTTTAGGGGTGATGTCAGCAGTATGAGCAAACGGGATATCTCCATTATCAAGTGTGGATTTTAGTTTTTGTGTTTTCAAATGAGAAACAAGCTGCATTGTTTGATTTCCATAAAAATAAAATCTTAAAATCTGATTTTTTAGTTTCCCAGCAAGATGTTCAATGCGATCTTTGAAATTTCTAACCACTTCTAACACTGTACTATATCTATTTCATCAAGAGTGTGGATTGCAGTAAGATCATCCGTACCAATCAGCCAGCGTGTCCTCATACAAGGGCTGCTATGATTTCTAATGAATTAGCGCCCAACAAATTAACACCCCTATTTTTGGGGGGAAAAAATCATTGCTGGGTGTCATCACTTTATGTATTAAACATAAAGTTAAAGTTATATGTACATTTATAATTTTAATTTTTATTTAACCTTTATTCACACAGATAATCTGGTGTCATTGTCAGGAGAGACCTGTTTAGGAAGCCAACAATATATCAGCAATTAGTTATAGACAGATTTCTCAATTCAGCACATACAACATTTAAGTGAAAGCAGATAAAAATACTAAAAACAGGAGCAAGTTTCCAAAGATGCTTTTTCCAGAGCCATTAAAATAAGTTTAAAATCCCCTAGTGGGATCAAGATGGACAGCTTCAGATCCTGCTGTAGTGTGTTCCAGGTTCATGGGGCAGACCAAGAATATGCCTTTTTGCCAAACTCTGTACGCACTGAGACAACACTGAAGGTGATAGAGGCCTGCGCGCTATGACAGCACTGTTTGTGTTAATGTTAGCAGACCCCAACCCCAACCCCCCACCCCATTCAATTTCAATTATTTCTGTTTCGATTGTGAAAGGCACAAGATCACCTGCGAGTCGACATACATAAATGGGGTTCTGGTCGTGTTCTTCAGTTGGCTGCTGAAACCAGAAAAGCAGCTGAGGAAACAGAAAGTCATTGTTATTTTCTTTTATTCTTTTAGAATACATTTTTGTTATTTTTCAAAATATGTTTACCCTGAGTTTGGTGTGATTTGTGGGTGCAACATATATATATGAACAGTGCACGAAAACAGCGTGGACTGGTATGATCAGCATTAATCTGAACATAGAGCAAATAGCATAGGGCCTAACATAGATCCTTGTGGGACACCTTTGTCAACCATATGAGGATTTGACTTAAAACTATCTTCAGCAACAGTTTGAGCTCTACCAGAAAGGTAAGATTAAACTATGTGTAAGCAGAAGGTTACGAAATTGAACTCAGTAATGAGTGTAGTTGTCATCAACTTCATTACTTTTGTGTCTTTACTTTGTCTCCACTGTGCCCCCCTTGCTTTTCGCTCACTCCACTGTGTCATGCGGGTATGAGGTCAGCCCTGGAACAGAGCAGCATGGCAATAAATGAAATCACAACGTTAAAAAGAACTGATAATGTCAGAGCTTAACCATTCGGTCTTTGATCATTTAGACCTGGGGCTGGTTTAATACCAGGCTTTGGTATCAATCCCTAATTTGTACACTTACACTTACTAATTCCAACTGTTTAATCCACAAACCCAGGTTCAAGATGAATGTTTAATCATGCATTTAAGTATGTTAATGTTCCAGTATGCAGGAGCAAGACACTAAATACTTCCACCAGGGCTGCTGCTGTAGCCGACTCTGACCTCCGACCCCGCCGTTCAGCAGCACATGATAAGAGAATTTTCCCATTCACTTAATTAGCAAGTTAACCTTTACTCAGATGGAAGAAATTTGTATGTTCTTGTCTCGGGGCCTGCACATAGTTGAAGCCGTATGAGCTATTCACTGAGCTACATGTCAGTTTGTGTTGACCTATTCCTGCTTTGGGCCACCTCTACCCCATAATTAAATGAATTATCTCACAGAGGACAGTGCCATACATTCCCGCTGGCGGGCAGAAGGCTGCTGGCTGCTGAAGAAGCTGCCCTGACAAAATGGCCTCTCTGTACATAGATAATGAGGCAGGGCCCTGACAGGTGGGCCCTGATTAGGAAGGAAGGTCCTGTGGTGGGCATGGAGGTAGCACACACTCACACACACACATATGGAGTTCACCCAGTCTGTCCCTTTGCGGTAAACACACTCGTCAGAGCGGAGGCTGTCCCTGGAGAGGAAGAGCATGTTTGACATCATTAATTGGCTTTTTCAGTGCAAGGAGTCAGGGAGATGAAAAGCTTTATCAAGCTGAAATAATTAATTTTGCCCTCGCCACCCCGAATTCGCTGACACTTCACTTCTCTCAGAAAATGAAGAAGGGGGAAAAATGACTACTTTTTTTCCCTTCTCTGTCCTCTTTCTTGATTCAATCCCTCTATTAGCTTTTTTTTTTTTTTTTGCTCAGGCTCGAGGAGAAGTATTAACGGAGGTAATGTGCGTTTTGTATTAGAATACAATTAGAAGGAGAATTAATTAACTTGAACCTGCATGAAGGGGGAAAAGGTTAGCTTTATCTCAGCCACTTACAAAGGCCATAGATTAGAGGGCCGCACTATGTGCCCAGTGCACCGTACATATTATTTCCAATTAATTCTAAATTACAGAGAAAATTATAGGGCTTTGATAATACACCATTAAAAGGACTGAAACTTTAATCACTTTGCCTATCTAACATAGCTCTGGTTGGATAATTAGTTTAATTAAGCTCTTTGAAAGGCACCCACATGTTGAAGTGTGAAAAGTTTCGACGACACCTGAGTTTGATAATGTGGCCAAAGATGGAAATGAAACTGGAGTGGAGGAAGAAGTTAATCTTGCTTATCTAAGCATTTGACTAGTATGAGGTTTCTAGGTTTTATTAATGTCTTAAAGATGTTGGTTGCTAAACAGGCCTAAAACACCAAAAGCAAATATGATTACGTTGACCATCAAAAATATTAGGCAGATAGCGATTGCACCTGATTGTCTGTAACCAACAATGCCATTTGCATCCGCAGTGGAATAGCCAACGTGGCTATTTACACCCAGGTTTTCCATGCATTCATTTATGCGTGGCGATTTAAACAAGTGTCGCCATGAGCTGATTGCATAATTTTGGAGCTGAACCAAACTCCACACTGTCAGTGCACAGACAGGGCACAGAACGCCAGACGCAGTGAAAGGGAAACTTAATTGTTACTTGCATTAGGTTCAAATGTTTGCAGCAGCGGCTCCTCTCATCCAACAATCTGATCTGATGACCTGTCATCGAATAAACGGATCATCCTCGACTCAAACTCCACAAACTGCTGCTGAGGAAAAATGGAACTAAACTAAACTTGCGCTGCATTCACAGGCGTACAAAAAGGTCAGAATTTAGAGATGGGACAGTATGTAAACCTGGGTGTATATTGCTAGGTGTCCCAGCAACATAGACATATTATGTAAAGACGAATCGGTCTTTTCAGCTGCATGCTAAAGCTTATCTACACCAGGTACATTCAGAAGCTTTAAAAAAAACAAACTTTTAAACATTTACTCATTACATTACTTTACACAGTACTTTCTTACCTCACTAGACTTTCTGGCAGTACATTTGTTTGTTCTTTCTCATAAATTTGCCACTTTAATTTAAGAGAATTTACGAGACTGACAAGTACTAGCCCTGACCAGGACCTTTTTCGCCCTAATCCTAACCACTTCTTCAACACATCACATTACAACAAGTAACAGCCAGTCACAGCCGGCAGTGGGAGCCATTAAAACTGGTAGGGATAGGTCTAAGCAGCAGAACAGCTGCAGTGTAATTATTCTCATCCAGGTCCAAATAAACACTCAAAAAACCACTACACCAAAGCACCAATGTCTTTGGATTGCACTGGAAATGATTTAGCACAGTAATGGTGTATGCATTCAAGACAAGATCACCTATGAGTGAAATACAGTGATAGTTTTTAAATTATATTTCATGTCGCTTCCCCCTCCTCGAATGTTTAATAACAACAACAATAATAATAATCATAACAGCAGCTCTCACAGTCCTCCAGGGCCCTTTGTGTATTTTCCCTCCTGGAGCAATTTGAAGAATATGAAGTGACTGAATAATAGAGTCAACTATTGGCGCTCACACACACACACACACACACACACACACACACACACATACAGAGTATTCTCCTAGCCTTCTGGTGGGAGAACAGCAAGCAAGGGTTCTGCTTCACTTCCCATGTGGAGAAGCTACATATTAAACCAAATTCATGTGTGTTTTGTGTGTGTGTGTGTGTGTGTGTGTGTGTGTGTGTGTCTATGTGTGTGTCGCTCATCTTCAGCACATCTTTAGGCTACTGCCTCGCCTCAGCAGCTCTCGCACATACACAATATTTACCCCTCTCATTCGTCACAGGCCTGCACTGTTATTGTGTTTGGCGCTCTGCGGCCTCCCACTCTAAAAGAAAATACACACTGTCTGCTATTAAAAATAAATTATTGACACTGCCTTTGAATCCTACAGTGGCTGAGGCGAAAATATGTTTAATACCATTAAAACAAAAATTAATTCAGCAACTGCAATTATACACTGATACTGTCATACACATGATATCTGAATTGAACAGAAATGCTACAGAGGCCAAATTTAGAGCTAATATTCTTAAACAGACATAAATGCAATATTAGCACAGACTCTAGCAATACCACCGACATGACTAACAATTAATTGTTTATACATAAAGCTCAAACACAGCTAAACTGTATTTAGCCCTATGTTATTTGATTAAAGTCTATCAATTATGCATGCCACATAAGCAATGCCCATTAGGGTAAATATGAGGCGCTTGTATACAGTTGTCCCCATGGTAAATGTAAAGTGACTGCTCAATGAAACGACTAGAAATTATTTATTTATGCTCAGTATGTGTGCAGCAGCGCTGGTGGTTTATTACTTTGAAAGCACACAACGGCATGCAGCGATTTTAATTAAGAATAATTGTTTTCTTTATAGACGCGCTAAGGAAAGCTAATTAAATATAATGACGGCAACATTTCCCGTAAGAGCAACAACACTGGTTTATCCACAGCGGGATAGAATCTCCAAGTTATGCTTCATCATGCATCAAAGTTTCATACAACTCAAATTTTAAACACCTGAACAAATTCTACTTATATTTATCGTGCACATTTTGCACAATCTTTCTACACACTGAAAGTGTAAAATGAATGAAAACAGAATAGTTTTTCTCACTTTGACATTTCAAATACAAAGACAGTGAAAAATATGACTGACATTAATGAGATTTTTTTTACCACTAGTTAAAACTAGGGATGTCAGTTTTGGTAAATTTTGCTTTCAACAGCTCGGCACACATTAACATGTAACTAACTGCTTTAGCACTGCATTACAAAGTGCTATCAATTTAGGGGTGCTGAAATTTTAAGGTTTTGTGATGTAAACGTCATGCCTTTTAATGTATTTTCTACGCTGGTTAGCTGACGTTAGCCTTGGCTGCTCTGCACTGTGCACCACTGGGGTCACGTGGCAACTAGCTAGCGTTGCTATTGATTCAGCAACTACTGTTGATAACAATGTCCTAGTGGTTGGACGGTATTGCTCAGAAAGAGGTTTACTAGTCCTCCAGTCTCCCCAAATGTCGCTCCAGTGAGTAGGTAGCTTTATTTTGAGCCGCAAAACCTCTTTAGCATAGCATGGATAAAAAAATGTAGTTAATAGATATTTATTAGTCCTTTTTAGAACTTCATTGTTGCCGGACAGCAATCGTCTGCTAAACAGACAACAATAATAACACTGATAAAAAACTAAAAAAAAAAAAAAAACTAAAAACATCAACAGCAGGACGACTTTTCCATAAAACTATGTTAGCACCGTGCTGACACTGCTAACTGTGCTGACAGAGCTGAAAGTTGTTATTGTACAAGGGGGTCCTATAATACAGACAAACAAAAACGAACAACAGAAAATAAAGACTTTAAGTAAATGAAAAGACAAAACAAAAATCAACAATTCAACCACCACACTACGACAATTAACAAAAAAATCCCCGGAGAGAAGAGTAAAAGTACCAAGAAGAGGCCACGAACTAATGTCTAAAAAATATAAGAGAGTAACATACATACCTACACACACACACACACACATATATTTACACACATGCACATGTATGCACACATATAAACATAGACTATACGGTGTGTTTGAACATCTTGTTCAAACTCAGTATTTAGGCAACATTAGAAAATGGTCTGTTTCACTTAAATAATGCAGAGAACGCTGACTCATGCTCCGCTTCCACAACATCCCTCTTCACAGTCACAGTTACCCACAATCCCAGCAGAAAGCACAACCACAGTGCTCTACTGTTGCAGCTCCACTGGAGCCATCAGGGGTTAAGTGCATTGTTGGTTCAACCTTGACAGAAATTGTTAACAGAGGAAAGAAGAGTTTCCAACAAGGGATTTAATCCAGAGATCGTCCACAGAGCAGCTCTCAAACCTCTGGGCTGCTGCCACCACATTACAATTGAAATGGAGTGTCAGTCCCAGCTCCTCTGAAGCACTCAAGGCTGCACTGATTCACTTTTCTGTCTCAGTAATCCTTTAATGTGTTATTAAACGACTCCTTACATGTGCTTAACATTTGCCTGGAAATTACTTTAATGTGCAAATGTGGAAATTGTTTTCTCCGTTTCAAAATTCTCAGAAGGAAGCTAATGTTTTTTAATGAGTTTTCAAAAGGAATTTAGCCACATCCTCGTCACAAAAATAGCGCATCCCAAAATTCAACAATTTAAAGCTTCAATCCGCAGACTTAGACAACGTGGCATCAACCCAAAAGCCAGAGTGCACGTGATTCTGATTCCCACTGTGGTCCATGTAGTAGAGAGTTCAGAGTCTGTATTCAAATGTGAACCATGTGGTTTCTACTGCATGAGCTGCTGCTGGCCACCTTTTGTTAACTAACATCTCAACACAGGGTCATATCTGTCTGTTCATAAATACGAGCCAGTGACATGTTTCCTCTTTATCTTTAATAAATAAGAAAAACAACTATCAAAACACAAAATATGCACGTCAAGAGAAGTAATGGATCTTCTGAAACATCCATTGTTGGGTTGTTTTAGCACAGACATCATTGCCCAGTAATAAGTTGTGGGCCTGTTTGTCTTGCTTGGCATGCTTGTTTTTCATCTGAACACTAACTAAGCAGTTTATTTTTGTAATCTATTCCAAGTCAGGAAAAAAAATGCATAATTGTGGCTGTAATGGAGGAAAACCAGATGGTGAATGTAAAAACAGCAGATGTGTAAAAGAAGTAGTTCGAATCATTAAATTGTTACACTTGTTTGCCAATATTTAGATGGGAAGAACATCATTTTTTGCGTTTGTGCATTGACTAATTTGCTTAGCATAAACACTGAGAGCAGGAGGAAACCGCCAGCCTGGCCCCATCCAAAATCGCAAACTATTTATTTAAAGGGTAATATTCCACATATTGGGAAACGCAACATGAAAGGCAGCAACTTAAGTCAACGCAGAAGTGCCAAAAACTGCAGTTCCTCTGATGGCCACTTGAGGCTGGCTACAAAATCAAGTCAATCCCCACAGACCCCCATAGTAAAATGTCCAACTTTACAGCAGAGATATGCTGTAAATGTTTTGTTTACTGAATGGCTATATTGTGTGCTGACTGAATGACAACAGAAGAATTCCCAGTATATATATATATATATATATATATATATATATATATATATATATATATATATATATATATATATATATATATCCAGTCCCAGTCGAGATTACCATTCATTAGCAACAGAAAAGAAGAAACATTTGGTCGCTCCATTTTCGTGTAACCTTGCTTTTAAAGTGAAAATTAGGATTAATTGACTGCAGTTTGCAGGAAATAGCCACATCCTCAGTGGGCTGTGTGTCCACACCGGGGTGACGGCTGCTAATTGAAAACGAAGAAATAATTACTGTCTTAAGAGTGATGGAGGAGACACTGGGGACTCCAAATAAGAAATATGGGACTCCAGTGGGACAGAGAAGTCTCAGTGGGAGTCAATGGGGCCACTGGGAATTCCTCTATTGTCATGCAGTCAGCACCCAGTGGGATCCACACACATTTATTTATTACTTTATCTATGTATTTGAACATAGCTTTTAAATCAACAAACACACACCTGCACATATTAGTATTACCAATGTAAAAACCTTGACAAATTCTAATATTCAGAATAATCCACAACAGACACACTGCTGTCCTGAGGGACCAGGACCATGGACCCAGCAGGCCGGTGCTGATAACAAATGGCGATGGATTGGTGGCGCGGTGTGGTGTTGTCTGAGGAACAGTTGGTGCTCTGACCGGCCTCATCAGCAGATTTCAATTGGCAGTGCAGTCTAGCATGGAGACCATAATCTCTCTGCAGACTGTTATTTACATTTATGACCCTGCGGAGGAGGCGCAGGGCACATAAAACATACACACCAATGCAGCTCTGCAGGCTGAAAGCATGTGAATGCATGGGGCGTTTCCAAAAACATACATTGGTGCAAAATTCATTAGAACAAAAATCTTTTCTCATCCTGATTTCGAGGTGAGTTTGAGTGTGACACAAACAGAGATAGATTTTATGAGAATGGAGCTGATGACGCCTTCTCTCCATCCATCTTATTCTTCAGACACTCGACTCGCCCCTTTTGCCTTTCAGCAGCAGAGTTTAGCCCCACCTCTTATCTCCCATGTCAAACAAATCTGTCCAACACCGACAAATGAAATCAATGCTCCGCTGAAAGCTCCTGCGCTGCAGACACGTTATACAGATTTTGTGCTACTTTTGTTTTTACTTAAAAAAAGAAATGAATGCCTAAGTGTGATTTATCCTTAAAATTTGGCTTTGAATTTGCATATTTTCTGTACCTCACGACCAAATGCAACAAAAATAGCAATTGCAACAATGTTCTCCTTATTGCAGGTGATGCAAAAATGATAATAAGATGATCTTGTAGGCCCATAGAGAGGAGCAGAGTATAAAGTGCTACATTTTCCACAAAAAAAAGAGCGGGGTCTGTGCAGGCTGTGTAAGGCATGGGAATGTGTGTGTGTGTGTGAGACAGAAGTAGCGACTATGAGCGAGTGAGTAATGTATAATCTGCAGAAGAGCACTTTCTAGTGGTGTGTTCAGAGCACAGCAGTGCAGGCTCAGCGGGAGCAGACTGCCTCTCAGTCTGTTGTCTGTCGCTGCTTCACCCTAGCAGCCGGCCTTTTCTCACACACCAACACACACACACACACACACACACACACACACACAAACATGTCTCCGAGAGCAGGCTGTCTTTTCACAGCAACAACAAACACTCTCCTTGCGACATGCCGCTACATGGGAGACGCCACAAATAGCCGCCTGGTTTTGAAGAAAACATGTTTTTGATGTGGGGATATTGTCACGGCAGCAGTGGCGTGGATTCTGTGAGGTTCTGTTATAAGAATAACGGCGCAGACGGTACACTGCCCTTTTTCTGTTTTGAGTCCTAGTTTGACCATTTAAAAAATTCTATTATGTTTCTTTTATTTTATTTGGATTTGTCAGACATTCTCTTTAAAAAAAAAAAAAAGAGTTTATTATATGTAAAAACATTGCAGGTCGCTCTCTTTCACCTCTTTAAAGAGTCATTTAGTATCCATTACAACGTCATCAAACCTCATTGACCTCAGCCAGAGAGCCAGCGTGAGTCTTCAATAGCCCCTCTTAACAATGGCTAACAATAGGACCAAATGGCCTGTTTGCATCCACAACATAAGACCACCAGCATCCAGCAGCCGTCACAGTCGTGACGCTCCCGGAGACCTGGACTCACTATTTTTAGCTCCACATTTTGCCACTGTATATTTTGTAGTCAATCATAGTGCATGGCATACAACTGCTGTCACTGCACTGCTTTGTTTTGCCTTTGTGTCGTGTGTCTGTTTGTTGTTAGAGATTATTTCTTTTTCAGTCTGCTTTGTCTTTTTTAATACACGCATGTCTACTTTAAAAGACTTTTACCACTATTACCCAACCGTGACCTCCAGTCACTTTGCATTATGAGTAAAACATAATGATATAAGAGTATAGAAGTACTCTGACTTGTTTCTTAAGTTTCCATTTCAACCAAAAAAATAAATAAATAAATAAATAAACTGGTTTGTAAACTGAGTTTTAAGTAGATATCATTTGCTTTGTTGCTATGGCCTTTTAAAGTGACAGGGACTATATGTGTTCTAACTTTGTCACAACACAGAAAACTGTGTTATTAACCACACAGCCAAATTTGAATGATTACAAAAATTGCTGAGTATTTTTAAAAAAAAAAAAAAAAAAAAAAAAAAAGGTTTCAAGGGTAGTATTTTTGTGAAACGCTGGGGTCGTGTCAGAAGAAGGCACTGGGCCACAGAACGAGCTGCTGCGAAGCTGCAGATTCTCATTAGCAGCTAAATCAGTAGCATAGCTCACACACCCAAAAATGAGAGATCCGCTGCGTGTGACAGACTCTCGTTCAGCAGCTAACAGTAGCTAACATTGGCACAAAGCACAAAGCCACAGCAGTTAGCAGTACTGCTGTCACGCCCAGAGCCAGTTCAGCCTGAAAGACTAAAATGTACGATTGTGACAGCTATTTTCTTTATTTCTCTTGACTGAGGCATTTAAGAGACTTGTTTAATTATGTCGGCTATCTGTAGCGGAGGTGAGGTAATGTTAAGGATGGCACCGGTGCATCATCCAGCTGTGATATCAGGTCTGCCGAAAAGCACTGGACATGAAAATGGTGAAAAACAGTCTAGCTCCACAATTCAATACTATAATTCACAGACATTTCCTGTGTTTTCAGCAAGTATTTCTAAAATTTATAATGTGTTTCAAAAGAAATCTCAGATTTGACTTCATCAGGACTTTCACTCAGGAGCAAAAATCCGCCTTTAAACTTCGAAGAAATGATTTGACTTTTAAGATAATTATCAATATCAACTGAATTTTTATTGTGCCTCATCGACCATCTTTTTTAAAGATTATCGTGTTAAAATTATGGATGGATAAGATGGATAAGTTTATGGATGTCGTGAATTGAAGTCTGGAATTCTGGAAAAGAGTGGATCATAATGTTATTTGAGCCCATACGGCCACACTGAGAGACACAAAGCCTCCTAATTTCCTCCCGGAGCAGCGGCCCAGGCCGCAGCCAATCTGTGGGACTGCCGGACCCAAGGGACCCACCAGCCACCAGCTGACTGACCAAGCGGCCTGCTCAAAGGCACAATTAGAGGGTCTTTGTTTCACCCGGAGTGGCTCTTTGTGCCGTGATGTCGCCTGGTGCTGGAGGGGAACGTCATCAGTCACTGGCTGAATGGTCCGAGTGAGAGGACAGATCTCACACACACACACACACACACACACACAGGTTGGAGGTTGGTGTCCCTATCAGAGCGAGCGATCTGACGGCACCCTGTGGTGCTTCAATAGGCAGCTCTCCCTGCTCCTCTTCAGTGTGAGAGGGTGCTAATGTCATGACGGTTCATCAGTCGGTTCTCGGCTGTCACTTTCTGGCCGAGTACAACCAGAATGTGTCACATTTGTACGTCAACTTTAACACTAAAAAGCTAATTATGCCCCTAACCTTAACTTTAATCTTTCTCGTTATCCCACCAGAGTTCTTACTCTTAAAACTACTCACTTGTGGAAACATTTGTGGATTTTTTTTTTTGCACTGAGCCATCAAAAATGTATTTCCGCCTTAAAACTACAAATCTCTTTTCAGTCCCAGATGATGAACAAAGTGCTTTTTTAAAGAGCTTCATTGTTGCCATCCTTCGAAATACAAACATCATCAACACTCCTCTACCAATTCTGGGAAAATAAGATGTGACCAACATTGTTAACAAGCAAGAGCTCATAATCACAGAGCGATTGATCCCGTTTTGTGTCATAGCCGAGCACGATGTTGTGGTTTCAGTGTCACAACTTCAGAAACACGAGCTTGTGGCTTCACAACCCATCAGAGAAAAACCTGAGGGAGCTTCTGTGAGAGCAAGACATCAGACATGGAGTGTAACACGGAGACAGATCGCAATATCTTTGTTTTAGGTTCTTAATTGAAGAACGAAGCGTCGTGTTGAGGCACTGTCAGCCGCTGCCGGTTGTGTTTATGATATATTCCTGCTGTGTTTGCTTGGCCTTTGCAACGAGGGCTGACAGTACGTGAAAGCTCAACATATATATTTCCTGTATTTTAATTGTTTTTATTTGTTTTTATCAGTAACTGGTCTAAAATTTTGTCATAATTTGGTTTGTGATGAAGCAAGAAAGTCCTAAAATCCGTTCTGTTATATGTTGTATTCTGTTATCTTACATTAAACTGTTAATACTTGTTATTACTCAACTACATTTCAGAGGGAAATATTGTACTTTTTACTTCACTACATTTATCTGACAGCTTTAGTTTTTTTTTTTTTTTTTTTTTACAAATTAATATTTTTGCCAATATTTTTTCCCAAATAATTTTGAGGATGTTTGGGGCGTTCTCATCTTTTTTTTTTATTTCAAAGTTTTATTTTTTTTCATAATTTAAGTATTTGGGGTGTTTTTTTCCATTTTTTATATTCTAAATGTTTTGAGGTGTTTTTTTTATATACAATTTCATAGTAATTTTGATTGGGTTTTTTATTTTCTTTCTAACAATTTTAAGGTTTAATGTTTGGGTGTGTTTTGTACAAATTCAAGTAAAAAATTCACAAATTCAAGTTTGGTACAAATTCCGGATTACATTAACTTACTTTTACTTAAGTACCATTTTCAGAGGAGGACTTTTACTCGTAAAAGGGTATATTTGCAGTGCGGTATTGGTACTTTAATGTAAGTAAAGGTATCAATACTACATCAGAAGTCCCAGATGTCAGGTCATATAAGACATGATGAGTCTGCGCCCAAATCCGTCGAACAATTCGACCCTCCGCTCTCTTAAAATTGTACTTTCTTACACGGAGCCAGGTCTGGATTATGACATGGTTGACATCATTTGATTTCCCCTCCCAGGAGCTCTCAAAGTGCTCCATTAGAGTTATTGCTGGTGGGGCGCCATGCCAACGCTAGCAGCCTGTCCCTGTTACCCACAGACTCACCTGCTGAGTGTAATCTGTCCTGTTAAGATTAAGCCAAGTTTAAATTTACACATACTTTGGAGTCTTTGCACCTCCTTGAACGGCACACTCTGCTCAAAGTTGTTCGGAAACGCACATAAGTCAGCGTGTACGCTGCTGCTGAGCTATGTGCTCATATCTAACAATGTAGTACAAGTACAAGTACTCTATTAAATTACAGTTGAAGCCTTAAAAAACAGATGCGGCCGCTGGAGATTGTGGTTTGCAAGACCACGTTTACATCCATCAATAATAAAAATCATAATATAACTGACATCAAACGAAAAAACTGAGAGAAAACGCGCAGCGGCACCAGAGCGTCTTTGAACTCAGCTCATAAAAATGAGCATATGTCAAAGCTGAAATCATGTACGTGGTTCTGACACAATCTAATCCCAACTCATCACATGTTGCAGCTCTGTCAGTGGACATCTACGTATTGGGACAAAGGTGTCTTTTGGCATTGTGCACATACACCAGAAGCACTGACAGAGCGGCGCTATTTGACGAGTTTGTAATGAGAACAGGCTGTTCAAATAACTGCTTAGAAATATTTTGTTCATATTTCTTCCTTTAATAAATCTTTTTAACCAATATATTTGTTTTTTGAAATTTGATGAAAAAACATGTCGGATGTTTGTATTTCTTTTATTTACGACACAATTGCAATATTTTCTCAATTATTATGGTTTACTGACAAATTTTTTGACTTAGGCTGTATAGATTTTAGGCATAAAGCATGTAAAGATTCTCAAAGAACTGAAATCACAATGAGCAAAAATACTATTTCTATTGCACAGTTTAAAGGGTTAAAGGAATTATATCTCATTTATTCATCTACTTATTAGGCAGTGTTTTCTTTTATGATCATTCAGAGTGTATTCAGTGTATTCAGGATCAGATCAGAGATAGAAGAGACACCACAGGCCCCTAAACACAGGTCTGTAATCTTATAATTCACTGGTGTCTGTATTATGGCTGCACACAAGACAGACCGTTCTCGATGAAGACACGCGAAACTGACAACGTGCCATAAACCAAAAGACAAGGATTACAGTCTCCAGAAAAGGGTCATCAAAGCAAGTCGAGCTCTTTGCCAAGGCGTGGATTCAAAACCGAGCCCAGAATAGAACGGTGCAGTAAATCAACGGGAATCCTTTTATTTGCCTCCTGGTTCTGGTCTTCATATCTTACTGGGACATGTTGTTTTTCTCAAGATGGAGGACTTGCGAGGAAGAGGGAGGAGTGTGTGTGGATGAAGGAGGTGGGGGGGGGGGGGTGATTGGGAGAAGGAAAAAAAAGGAGGTGGAGGGCAGGCGGGCAAGCAGGACAGTGACATTCACGCGTTACGACGTGGCGACACTGACAAGGTGTCCTCCCCGCCGCTCGGCCAAGCTGTTATCACAGTCGGCCCCCGTTTCCAGGTCGCAACCCTCAGCGGCACCGGCATTATTGGGTCGCGGCTTGGTGCCACAACCCAGCCCCGGTGTGGGCCGTCGATGCCATTGTCCGACGGTGAAGCGTGGCTTTGAGATACTGAACACACACACACGGGCGCACACACAGGCCCACTGATCCGCCCTGGCAACCTCCCTAGCAACCATCTGTCCTGCTTTGCCATGCTCGGGCTTGGGCACAGCCAGCAATGGGCATGCCTTGACACGTCTGAGTTAATGGGACAAAACGGAGGCGCGCAAGAGGACAAAGGACTCACAAATGAAAGAGTGTAGCCAACAGAGAAGTGCAGCAAAGACGGCGCGGAGCAAGAAGAGGAGAGGAAAGAGAGGAAGTAAACCGAGAGATACTTTCTACTTCAAAACCCACTGAAGAAAACTTCTATAAAAAATATGAAGAGCAACAGATCTTGGCTCAAAGGCTCAGAATAAGATTGGTGTTATTTTGACCTTGTTCTTTTAAAACATAGTCCGGGAATCATGGATGGACTGTACACCAGATGATTAATATGTTTATATCTATTACAGTCAAGATACATGAAGGCAAAATGTGCTCCATCGATGTAAAACGGCATTACACAAAAAAGGAGTACAATATACATTGATCATACAAGACATATTCTGACCTTTATCAGTGTTGGTCAAATTCCTTATCCGATTTTTATGAAACAATGGCAAGTAGGGAAGCATCAATTTACTGGTTGAACAACCATTTCGGCCGATATTTGCCTTGTTGATTGTCATAAATGCAAAAAAGATGGAATTCACAGATGGAAACGGCCAATTTTTCTGTTGTGTCACATCAGTGATGCGGCTAAAAAGCAGAGCTCCGGACTAACGGCCACAAACTTAAAATAAATGAGCAAGTACAAGAGGAATACAACGACTGTTTGGCAAACGGGCTCTGTGATCTCACTGTTGTGTGACGGGATAACTGACAGCAGCCGGCAGCCGTGTTTCGGACTAAACAGAGATCTTCCCTGGGACGCGTCGGGACAGAAGGATGTAGTAACCCTATCTACACGTAAGAGGACGCCGCCTATTGTTTCCCTGATAATGCTACATCGTGAACAACAGATCTGTGCAGAGACTGGCAAGACGAGAGCTAGTTACCATTAGCTGTTAGCTGATAGCTGTTAGCAGCTGCTGGCTGAAACTAACTTCTGATGGAGGTTGCATGGAGTTACATTATGATGCATTTCAGCTCACTTCAGTAAAAATGAGGATTGGATGAAGGAAAATCAAAATGCTCTAATTAGGGATGCACATTTGAATGTTTTGTCTGGTGACAACTTGTTTTATACTGCATTTATTATGTAAATTAGAAATGCACAATATTGGATTTTTTGCTGATATCCAGTATGCCAATATATAACTCATCTGGCCAGTATTGATATTGAAATATTCACTTTTTTTCCAACCTAATTTTATAGATCAAGTCTTTGCTGTAGTGGAACAAACTTTATATAATGCGTACTCTTATTGTGACGGCCCACCAGCAGATGGAGACATTAAATAAAATGCTTTTTAGTGTTTGTAATATTCATTCATTGTGCAAAATTTAAAAAAATACTTCAAATTAGGGTTGATGTTTTGTACATGTTCACTTTGTCAGTTTGTCAATTTGTGCTCATTCAAAGATGGTGTGATGAAGGACTTAACAATTTTATAATGAAGCTTTTTCCTTTCTTTCCCTGGCACAAAAGGAGGAATAAATAACAACAAAAAGAAAATTACAAAAACACTTGTATCAACTATTGGAAAAATTGTTATTTTAAACATCGGTGCATCTCTAACATTCATCAAATGAGACATATTTTGACCTTAATCAGTGTCCGAGCGCACATTTATGCAAAACATGCATTGTTTAAGTTTGTGACAGCAAAAACATTTCAATGGTAAGATTTCTCTCTGCTTGGTCGCTTTTCTTTCATACTTCTTTCTGTATTCAGCGTCTAACTCCTTCAACATAACCGCTCATTGACCTAATCAGTTGTCTTGTCATTGTATTGCTGGCTATTACCATTACAACCAATAACAAACCTGTGACATGACAAAGACGTCACATTCGAATGTGTTAGGCTTTCCTAAGAAGTATAAAAGGATTATCTTTTGAATGTGTTTGTTGAACATCGGGCCGTGTCAGTTTTTAAAGGAAATTAGCAATTCGGAATAATAGAATCTGACAGACCTGCTTTCTTAGCTGAACTTGTGGACTCGTGTTGTCATTTCTACTCAGTTTCGAACGTTGGCGCCCTTGAGGTCAACGTGTGATTCCTAAGAAGTCAGAAGAGTGACGGTTCGCTTCCTGACGCTATAGATTTGAGGTTGGGTGAGGGCGTGGCCGGGGCGGGGCAGGGCCGGCTGCGACGCTGTATCACATGCAGATACATCTTCCCCTGTCGAATGCGTCGGCTTGTGTTGCCTTATCAGCGCTGTGCCGAAAGGCCTCCGAAACAGTGACCTCGCATCTTTCCCCAAAAAAGTCTTCTTTAACATGCAAACGCCCTGCCTTTGTCACACCATACACACAAATCAATCCCCCGCCCCCTCTAGCACCCAAAACCCCGGGTCTATCCGAGAAGCAGAGGGGAGCCTCAGACACCTCATGATGGAGCCTCTTTTGATTGCAACTGAATTTCGTTGCATTCGCTCCAGATTTGGATGCATACAAGCTTGAACATATTTTTTAAAAAAGTGTTTTAGGGCTGTGCATGACAGAAAGAAACTGTGACGTAGAGATGCTGCGTGAAATTGCTCATTCTTTTCTGTCAACCACAAAAAAAAAAAAAAAAAAAATCCGTCTACCCTGAGAACTGCTCCGAACATTTTTTTCTCCCCTTTTTTTTACACCGTTTGAACAAGCAATGTCAAAAGGAGAGCAAAGAGAGCACCACTCCCCTGGGCTGCACAGGCTGTGACATCCCAAGTTTGGTTTAGCTCCCGTCTTTTATTTACTTCCTCTGAGACCTCGGGTTCAAGCGACGAGGGCAGTTAAAAAGTGGGAAAGAGCGATCGACTCGGGGATATGATGAATGTAGCAGATGAAAATGAGGGGGAATTTCGGGCCATGCCAACTCTCTCCAAGCCCCCCTCTTTTCCTTCTCTCTTTCTTTCACCATCTTGCACTTTCAAAGAGCTGAGAGGCCATAGCGAAAGTGAATGAACCATGACCACAGGCAGATGCTCCCCACATCTCTCTCTCTCTCACCGTGCCCTTCCCACTTTACACCCTCCATTTCCCACAACTAACTTGACACTGCTGTTCCACCGAGGCACACCGTACATTTACATAGTTTCTTTTTTTTTTACGTTATTGTAGCCGATAATAACTTAAAGTGGACTCAAGACTTGTGAGGTAAAATTTTTGTTCCTATCAGTATTTAATATGTAGTTTGGTTTACAGATGAAACATGGACGTATGCTGTAATTTTACCTGCTTCATATTTCAGCCCTTTACACGTTTCATCACTTTATTTGTGTCGTGTTCAGTGATAATGTAACTGAATTTTTGTAACTGTGCAGTTTTGAGTTAATGCCATTTGTTAATTTCTCCTAATTCCCTCTGGGCACTTGAAGGCCAAATGAGCACAGATGGGACATTTTCAGTCCTTTGGATCACTTCATTTGACTGATTTGGGTTCAAAATTATTGTTTCACACTCTACATATCACACTTTGTGCCCTCTCACAATATCGAGGTCACTGTAAACATGTTGACGCAGCTTTTTTAACCACCAGGTATTGAATTTAGTAGACAGCACCAAAATTAACGGAAATAAAAGTTTCTATTTATTGTAACAGCTTCTTCTTTTATAATGAAGCACTACAAACGTCATTTAAATACAGAGGTATCAATTTGAAGTAATAATTTATTGGAAAACTTGCTGACTTAATATGCGGAAGTGATAACGTTAAAAATTAATTTTAAACATGTAATAAGTGTGATAATTCTAATGATTAAATTCAGCCAACTGGGGTTCATGAGAAGATTAGCTACTGTATGTTTTTTTTCCTGAAAATTTGAGTAATTTCACTCAAAAGACTGTGACCAAAAAAAAAAACAACACATAACTGCAGTGGTAATTTCAGCATTGACAAAGTACTATTTTATATCAGGTTTGAAATTTAGAATTAAACGGTATTAGAAAGTAAAAATATTTACACCAAATTCCATAGATTAAGCATCCCTTTAAACATATATACATATTTAATAGCACATTTATATTAGACGTATTCTCTCTCGCACTGTTAATTAAACACATTAACTGGGCCTGTGCTGTCGAACGCAGCACACATAATCTGAGGGAGAGTAACAATACTGCGCAAGTAATATCTGAGTTTTATAACCAATGTTTGACATTTCTTAAGTGGAAATTTTGCCAATGTATGGCCATGCATTGTTATAAAATATGTCTCTTTTTTACTCTCCTGAAGGAATAAGTTTATGATGTTGATTGTTGGTATATAAAATGTTTTTTAAGGAAAGGAAAGGAAAATATTCGCTTCATGTTATGCAATTTTTCAGCACTATCCCTAACAGTCTATCTCATATTCTGAAAATATTATGTCAACAGTACAAGATTCCCTGAAAAGAAGTTCTATTCAATGTGTTTGTGTGCGAGTGTGTGTGTTGACCATGACCACATTTCTGAAAGCAGGAATCGGGCCAATCACTGGCAAGCGACGGGGCAGTGAAGCGTCCCAAAATTCACTCTCCTGACTCTCAATAGGTTTTCAGCGCGGAGCCAACAACACTGCCTCATCTCCCCTGCTCTGCCAAAAACAATGTTTGTGTGTTGTCTGAAGAATTTCTATTCCAAGACGCTGTTTGGAATGAGAAGCACCGCCTGAGCTGATAAAAATGTTAGCATTTTGGCAGCCCACGACTCAAATTATCTTTTTCACATTAAACAATAGCACGAAATTTCTGCTGTTTTTCCATTGGTTTATTCTCTCAGTCTACATTTCTTTGATTTCTCTTGATTAATTATTTTCGTGTAAGGATTTAGGAGGGTATATGTTTCAGCGGAAGACAGTAAAATGTTGTATGAGTAATGTGAATTGAAACTATCTAACGTCAATTACTGTGTGGCCATTTCTCACTCATTTGGGAACCAGAATGGGACAATGAAGCCCAAATGACTGGAGCCAATATTCCAAATCAAACACGAGTCAATTTCCAAGAAGCATTTCCAAAATATCCTTATATCTTGTCTTGTTGTATGTTTGCTAAATGTGCATATGAATGCAGCTGTTGTTGTATTGTCATTGTTATGTAATGAATTGTGTCAAGTGGAGTCAATTTGTATTGGCATTATAAATATATATTTTTATAAAGGATTCATAAGGCAGTTAATGGGGATTTAAATAAGCAACAATAAAACATAATTTTAGTTCTTCAAATGTGAAGATTTGTTCCTTTTGTGTTTATATTACAGGAAATTAAACCTAAAACTTTTTTTTTTTTTTTTTTTACTATTTTCAGATGTTTGGAGTCTCAGCTGACAATCAATTAGTGACAAATAATTGGTGGATTATTTTTAATCAAAGTAAGCTTTGGCAGTCCTGCAGAACTCAGTGAGCCCTTTTACATTTTTCTTAAAATCCTCTTTTTTTGTTTGGCTGTTTCTTAACTAATGGTATTTATTGTAATTTATACTATTTTATGCTGTATTATGACTTGTAGATGTTTTTTTAGCGTTATGATTGTTTTTACTGTATTGCACTTTGTGACTTTCTTTTGAAAGCTGTTGTTTCAATAAAGTTATGATTCATGAAAAATTTAAGTAGAACTACAGTTGGTGCAACTGATAAATTATTCATGAATTGGTGGTTGGGTGAAAAAAAAACTATTTTAAAATTTATATTTACAATAGAAAAAATATACAAATGAAATATTCCAGTCCCGTGTAAAACGTTGTGAAAACCAAAATAATTTTCTCCATGAACATGAGTCAATACATTCTGATTTTTTAACATGAAATGAACATGCTGTTTCAGCCAGGGCGTTTTCAAAGACCATCAAGAAGAAAAGTGTAATTTTTTTTCCCTCGAGGAAGTTGGACATCGTAGATTGGCCTGACGCTAAATTACATTTTTGTTCATACAAACAAAACAAAAAAGTCACGATGCATTTTTTCATTTAGACGCAGCTGTAATGAAAGCACACTGATATGTTTTTACAAAATCACTATCGCACACCGTAGTGTGAGAGACACGATATGGTATAATCCCTCCATAGAAAAAAATTGGTCAGAAATCCATCCTCCACCAAATAATTCTGTAAATTGAAACTACTCTATTGCCGTGCGTATCAGCCTTGATGTGTATGGCATGTTATTGCTGGAGACAACTTCTCTGTTTGGAGATGGAGAGGAGGCTCCTTCCTCTCTCTCTCAGTAAAGAATATCCTGATAAAAAGGTAGAGCAGATGAGGGGGGGCGGCGAACGCGAGGTGATATGGCGCACAGTGAAATTTCATTTCCTGCCTTGTACAGAGAAAATAGTATCAGCTGGGAAAACCTGGCCGAGAGATGGGAGATTTACCCTCCGAACATTGATAACCATTTGTTCATTTCCTGACAACAACAGGGGGAGGAAAAAAATGCATGAGTCTCCTCTGAAATGGAATAGGTTGAGTTTTCCCTCTCTTTCTCGTTTTGTTCTGCGGAGGATGGGAGTCTATTTCATCGCCAACATGCAGCGGTGCTCCTAATCACAGAATCAGTTATTATTGGAGGGAGCGTTTGCTGCATCGGCTGCATAGCTGAGAGACGAAAAAGAAGGGGTCTGCGGTCAAATTCTCCCACTCCTGTGTCGCTTAGCTTCTCTCCGCCAGTTCAGATTTGCATTTTAATGGAAGGCTTTTATAGACTTCTCGGTGGCGTTCGTGGCACCACAAGTGGCATCATTAAGTGAACTAAGCCGGATTAGAGGCGATGCTGAGGTCAGATACCCATACGCCATGACAGAACCGAAGCTTTCACCTCCAGGATTAGACAGAGACCCAGAAACGGCGGCAGAGGGGGGAGAAAGATGAGGGGTGTGGAGGGGAGGTGTTTTGTAGGGACAGAGAGGAATAGAGGAGAACAACTAGAGTGATATAAAAAGCCAGAGCAGTGGAAAGAGAGGGAGTGGGAGAGAGACATGAGGAGGGAGCGGAGAGACGGGCCGCAGCAAGGTGATGAATTGCTTGTAAAGTGGTTCCTCTTCAGCTCGAGGGCCTCTCAGCTCCCCTTTTTGGCTCCAGTTCACCACAAAGTGATATAAAGCACAAAACTGGAAATAACTGTTTGCAAACAGTTCTGGGCTCACAGAGAGGTGATAGGACTATTCATGTCAGGGAAGCTGTCAGTCGGGCTGGGCAAATAAAACGATAATTATCTCAATATCATTTCCCTCAATACCGATATAATAGATGTTCGATAAATCCTCCATGTCATGAACGACCCATGGGCCCTTAATGGGAGCGGTAATGCATCTTAAATAGCAGTTAGCAGAAGAAGAAGATGGAGCAGCTGCCGTGGTAGAAGAAGAAGATCAGTGGACCAACCCAGCGGCCACTGAAGCAAACAGCAATGTTACCACATTAGACACACGCATTAAGTTATTTTTAGTATGACTGTTTTGACTATCGATGACGTTGAACCGTTACTGAATTCGCCACAGAACATGAGCTACAGTGCCTTCATGTTCTGACAATAAGTCACAGTTTAAACTATAATTAACAGTATGGCAAAATTTGCCTTTAAATTAAAAGAAATAATGAGTTGGCTTTTTTGGTAGGTAAAAATTGATATAAAATTGTCTAAAATGATAGTCCTAGGTACATCCACCGATTCAGAGCCTTGGCAACCAAAGATAGCCTGAGTCAAAAGTCTTATTAGGTCAAAAATTTAGGATTAAATTCTCAGTGTGGCTGCTGCTACAAACCACATCTGCAAACTAAGACCACGTCAACAACAAGTTTTATTTTTTATTTTTTGATAGGGGTTTTTAAAATGAAAACAATTTCTGGTTATGAGAACGTTTAGCACTATTTAAGAGTCTTGGTCCACATCCAAATTAATAAGAATCCATATCACATGACCATTTAGGTGTAGTAAGCATGTGAGTACAAACAGAAATAAAACAGAAAGATTTGGGGTCATTAAAAAGCAAATATAGCAACATATTAGCGCGGTACCAGTCGGGAGCATTATCAGTTCTACCATGTACCCACACAAGAAGGGTGAAATGTTTTTGGACCTACCAGTCATGTTTTGACTAATTTTCAATGATGAGACACCGACAGGAAGCCAACATCATTTCTGAAAGCCACAGTTTTCACCCCTTAGACTCAAACTCAACTTCTGAGTTTTGAAACTAAAACAAGGCTGGCAGCATTTTCAAAGATCTGGATTTTAGTGGTTTCAAAAAGCCAGAGTAGAGTGGATGCTAGGTATAACTATAGCAATATAGTAATGCAAAACCAAAAAGGTTTTTAGTGTGGATGTAGACGTGAAATGTTGCAGTGTTTGGGCCAGTATTGTCCAGGATGGGGTCAAACGGGCTTTATTTTTGCTGCCAAGAATTTCACTTTGTAGTTTGGCTAAATGAAAAAATAAAGAGTAACAAAGTTTGCAAAATATAGAAACGAGAAGCCTGCTTAACAGCTTTAATTCTGTATTGATTTCATGATTTTTAAATTGCGTTAGGGTCAAAGCTGTAAACCTATTTCACAATAGACCATAGTATAAAAATCACTGGTTATCTTACCAGCTACATTTGCGAATCAAAAAAGTAAGGTAATCTTGCCTTTGTTTTATTTTGTCAAGAGGGAGACTTTTTACAGATACTTGCATTAAAAAATGGTTAATGATTTTACTTCTAATAACCAAAAGAACCCTTCTGTTTTTAATCCTTTACGGCTCATAGCTCACAGTAATAGTAATTGTGTAATACCGTAATATTTTGAGACTGGTATCGTACTGTGAAAATCACATACCATTGCAACGCTAAATGCCGTACCCTGACTTAAACCCCGCACTAGCCGACACGACATTTTCCAAATTGCAACGTAATGCTTTTGTTAACCAGGTATGCAATTCAGTATTAAACACTTTAATTTATGTTGAGCAGTCAAAGAAAGAATGTGCCTAAAATAGTGTTTTTGTGTTTTATGTATGATGCAATAACCCTGCAAGCTTGTTTTAGTGCGTAGGCGCCTTACATTTGTATATGCACTATTCATTTACTTTGACTGTCCTTCAGAGCACCAACAGAAAACATACAAAATACATAAACTTTTAGTTTAGCGTGACTGAAAGTCTTTCAACTGTTCTGCTGTCTTGTTTTCCAATTAACCTTTCCGGGGTCCAACCTTTGCATGGAAAGACACGGATCAATGCCCACAATGATAAACATCTGCAGAGCACCTATAGCTGACTGGAAAAGTGGCTTTGTAAACGCTGTGTAAATATTAACTGACGGGTATTTGCTGTCGGTCCACAGGTCCGATGAGTGCCAGGTGCACATATGAAGGGGAGGTCGCTGAAGCGTTTGAAAGTGGCGTGAATGTCGAGGTGGCAGGTTAGACTGACGCTGAACTGCTGGAAATAGAAAGTAGTCTTTGCGTCCAAGTTTATGTCTGCTCAGTGTCACCGCATATTGTTATTTAGACAACACAGTAGTGGGAAGACTAAAGAGGGGGCTATAATCTAGGAAAGCACACACAGTGGGGACAAAGTCAGTGACAAACTCATGAAAGTGAAAATGAGGGACTGTTTAACTCTGATACACACTTGTTTATCTTTGTTTATGTTGAAAAAAAACAAAGAAGAAGGCTATAGCTTCACAAGAGGACAGGTCACTTCAGGTCATCCTCTGAAATGATGTCATCTGACAGAAAAAGTCACTGTTGTACCACGAAAACGAACACGCAATGTGCGTTTGTTACACATCAAAAAAATACACCAGCACACAAAATAACTAGATGTCTTTTCAGTATGTACAAAAGTGTGTGTGTGTGTATTGTTCATGAGCCTAACACGGCGTGCTGTGCAGAGATGAGCGGCCCGTCACTCAGCGGGCATCAGGCCGTAGAGGTCACACCCCGACAGTTGCGGGAAGAAGAGATTATGCCTGTGTGTGTGTTTGTGTGTGTGTGTGTGTTTTTTTTTTAAAAAGCAGCAGAGATTATGCATTGTGATATCAAACTGGGTTAACGTAGCGGACTGTGTTTGCATACAGGGGTGCCACAGCCTTTCGGGTTTTAGCTTTAATCCCCGCACACTGAATCCTCGCCGGCTGATTTGGCACTTTTTCAGAGTATTAGGCCACCAGGCGAGGAAGCTTTGTTTACCCGACAGACAAGTCATCATGTTTAATAAAATCCCTACTAGCCTCCATTTTTCCATCCCTCTTTTCGTACACCTCGTGTATGGGAATTATTCTTTTGACTCTGGGTTACTTCAGGGACATTGAACCATTGTCTCAAAAGATGTGATTCTTAACACAATATTGAGAAAAATATAACAAACAAATGTGAGAAATATATGTGTCAAAGCAATGCACAGTCGAAAAGATAAAAATCGAGAGAAGCAAGATTGCAAAGTTGCTCATAAATAACAAAAGCAGAGAGAGGTTGCACATTTACATTATCCGACTATATTGCTTCTTACACTTATGAAATTACTAATTATTTTTATTTTTTAAATGCACAAGTTTTATTTTGCGGTGCCAAAAGATATGTAGCACATCTGCTGACACAGACAGAGCTTTCGACGCATATTTGTGCACTGTTGTAAATGCCATATTACGTTTACAATAATACATTCACCATGTGCTGACAATCGCTCCTGCACGTGAGGGTTAGATGTAACATTTGACAGCTCGCGTTTCAATGAATATTTTGACTCTAAAGTTGCTCATAAAAACATCACAGATTACCGGTTTCCTTCATAAAAATTGTATCTAAATACTTTGAGACGTTTTCAAATTATGACATAAAAACAAAAAAGTTGTTATATCTGCGCCCAGTCTCCTCTTATCAACCCCAATTTTCCAGTCACAGAGACGAAACAACTCAAACCCTGGACAAAGGCAGATCAGAAAAAAACATGAAGATGTCATGAGGCTCGTGTGGGCACAATACAGGACAAATCAAGCTACTTTAGATACGAAACCACATTTTTGATCCGTTAAGACTTGAACAATCACAATGTATGGCTGAACCATAGCGTAATAAACGCTCAACCTTGTCCTCTTAGCGTTTTCTGAATCTTTCAACCGCACCGTATGTTCTTCCTCGACAGCTAAAGATGACTCAGTTGTCATCAAGTCCGGCACGTCATTCACACGATAATCAGGCGATCATATGGGTGGAGGATCGACACACATCATAGCTGAAAGTGGACTTTCGGTTAAGACGATTTTCTTACTACACACATATGTAGCCTCTGAATTTGCCTCAGTGATTGGTTTTAAACTTGTGCTTCTTCGTGTTTTGGTTTGTTATGAAGGATAAACGCAGGTGTGTCGAGGCAGGTTAGCATCTTGAAACTCACTATAACGACTGCTGGCAAAAATTGGAAATTTTATCAGCTTTCTTCAACACTTCATATCGAGGCTCATTGTATTCTTTATTCACCGTTATAATGCTGTCGGGATGAACACACATATGAGGCCCATTTCTTACCAGCAGTGAACTAAAAATCATAAAAAGTAGTTTGTGGGGAAATTAACTAAGGGGATTAAATAATAGATTAAAATCAATAGGAAAAACATCACTTCACAGTTGCTTTGATTAATGGTCTCTGCTGGAATGATAAATTAAAGTTGAAAACTTTCTGTACACATTATTAACCCCCCATTTTCTAACTCATTCAAAAAGCTGCAGGCTTATTTCCCATTATGTTGATAATGTGGGTATGGTTTGCCAAAACTCTTTGTGCTAATTGTGTGTTGGTTCAAAAAGCCATTTTCTGTTAGAGTGCACAAATCCATTACGGCCTCCTCCTTAGCCCGGATAATGGGGATTGAATTATTGCGGGGGCTAAAACATATGGCCCGGGACTCTTAAAGATATGATTGATCATCTTATTGCTGGGTATTCAACCGGTTTGGTTGTGTTAATCGATACCATTACCTCCTCCGGATTAAAAAGCAGTGTGTTAACGAACCCAGACCCGAAGACAGAAAGACATGGCTTCAAATACTTTAACTGGTTAATGTACACTTCATTCAAACCACTACTGTAGACTCCAGTTAAACTCTCAAAACAGCCACAACACTTCCAAAGTAAGATACATAAGATACTGCTGACGATCAGAGCCCCTCCCCCATGACCCAATCAGAAAAAAAGACATTTAAATATCTGACTTAAAGGTATAATCCTTAAGATTTCAGTCATATCAAACTGTACCGCTGTGAATACCAGTCATACACTGGCATTCATTCTGCTATAGCACGCTATGCATTTTCACTCAGATGTTACCTCTCTATAGAGTAGTTAGTTTTGTCAGTGGCGGGGTTCGCCATTCCCACCACTTGATTCAGTGGCGTGCACATGCACAGGTGCATGGCCAAGACGTTTTGAATGTACAGTTTATCCGAAACACTTTGCGAATTTGAGAAACACAAGTGCAGCTATAAAAGCACAAATGTAAATGTCACAACGGAGCTGAGCGTCAATGCATGTTGACAATGAAACTTGCTCATTTGAGAAGTGAGCGAAATATAGTTCACTATTGCTCACTATTACAATGAGATCGTCGTTAATGAGCAATATTGCCTGAATATTTTCATATTTATGTATCCTGTAAAGCTAATTATGAAACTATGCAGTGCTGTTCAATAAGCTAATATTGGTCAATCAGATAAATGTAATCTCAAAATCAAGGTTGATTTATAGTCGATTTGCTCAACACTTGTGTCACTTGACAGATATTCATCAGTCATAATTTTCATTTTATGGTTTTCATTAATTAAGGTTTGGATTTTTTTTAAATTTGCAAAGCATTTTGCACTTTGAAAATTGCCAGCCATCATACAAAAGGGTTAGACAGCAAAATACCCAAAAATTGGAGGTCGAGATGCATGTACATATGTGATGTCCTGGCATAATACGGAAAAACATAACAGACGGTTCCTGGCATTGTGAAGAGGAAACAAATATGTGTCTGTAAATGCATGACTACAGTGATATACGTATATCAAGACATTACATTTTCATCAAGCCAGAACAACTTGGGAAAGACACAAATTGTTTATCTTTTTCTTTTCATCATCACCATTGTCATTTACATCCTAATTACACACATCCCTATCTTGACTCCTGACCTTTCACGTTAACTCAGTGTAAAGAAGTGTAAGTGATTAGTATAAAGTTCTTTATGTTTTGAGAGATTTTGAAGATGCTGCAACAACTTCCATTCATTTGTGGCCTTGTCAATAGCATGACCATAAGGTCAATGAAACAGCTTTCTCTGAGCTTCAAAATGCATCTTCAGACGTCACAGATATTGCTCAGACCGAGTCTTTAAAAGTTAAGGAAAAAGTTAGCAAGTAAACCTTGATATAAGATTTTTTATGTGCCTCTCAAACCATATTTCTCATGTTTCTCCCTTATCACATGAATTTACTAGGTTAGATCTAAATAAATGTATCTGCGTGCAGCAAAAGTGCATCCATCAGATACGCTGCAGGTACACTGATGACTACTCTACCCACTGAGCTATTCTGATCATGATTGGAGAGTGTATTGAGAGGATATGGCCCACTTCATGTTTGTGTCTTCACTGCCAACTTAGTCACAGCCAAATGATCTGCAACAAATGATTGAAGGAATAGAGCCAAAACAACAACAACAGACAAACAATTCATTACACTACACACTGAATGAATAACAATCACTCGCATTGTTTGCTTCCTTTAGGAAAAGAGCAAAAACAAAATCAGTGACTAAAGAGAACTTGCAGAGTGTTTAGGAATGGAGCTACTGAAATGTGGAAGAATGTGTATCGGGGTTCGACAGCGGGGCAGGTCAAAGCAGGAGGGGTGAGAGGTGTCAGCTAATCTGCTGCAGGATGATATAGATAAACAGAGACGCCTCCCAGAGAGCGGATGTTGTACCCAGATGGACGCGGAGCAGTTGGTGGCAGCAGGAGAGAAAGAGAGGGAGATCAGATAGACGGAGAGGGAGACAGAGTGAGTGGGAACACTGCAAAAAATGTCTCTATGTCTCTTATTTTGTTTCAGGTTCCCAATTCAGTGCCATCTGTGTCCAATGCTTTTACACTTTCTGGAGAAAAGCAACTGATTCAAGATATTTTTCAAAATAATTTATATATAATTTACAGTGACTTTGGTATTTTTCAATTCAGATCGTTTTTTCCAGTGGTTTTGTGTTAAAATGACTAACAAAGACGACAAGTTTTGAAATCAGTCCCAAATTGAGCAACAGCACTACAGGAGGAAGCTGAGAAACAGGCTGCAATGTAACCACTCAGGGCATTTCTGCACAGTCTGAAAAAGGGATGGAAAGGATACCTACAGAGATATAGCTCAAACTCTTTATAGCTAGTCAAGTCAAGTCAATTTTATTTATAGAGCCCATTATCACAAAACATGGTTTTTGCAGCGAAAGAGTAAGATCATTTTTGTTTAACCAGAAACAGCCCCAAAATCAATTTTGCCAAAACCACCAGACTCCATTTTAAAAAACAGTAATTATATAATTGTAAAACACACTTAATTCAAAGTTGACAGAGACAAAATAAAACTCACAAAAGCCATCTTGGTTTGTCTTTCAGCCGTTCCAACAACCACCAGCTCTGGTTTGGTTAAAATAAACCTTATTTCACCCTATTAGATGTAATAATATGCTGGCTCTACACACGCTTAAATCGCTGTTTATTGAAATGTAGTCTGGTGGGTTTGGCAATAGTGATATGGGGCTGATTCTGATGAAACAAAAAGGATCTTACTCTTTAACAAAAAGCTCTTTCTCTGTAGGGATCATTTCCATGATGCTGTCAGATGCTTAGAATAACAACCCGAGCCTGTCAGTGGAAAAAACAATCACTTTGCAGCTTTCTCTTGCTCAATATTGGACTGATTTCACTTAGGGTCCAAGTTTATTCTGTTAAAGCTGAGACTACAATTCCCAAAAACCCTGCTGCATTCTGTCAAAAACAATATCTTTGCTTGTTCTCTTTTCTGCATACTTGCAGAGGGAAATATACATGTTGGAAGTTTGTTTTCCATCAACTTGTTCCAGAAACTCTGAGAGCGTCTTTTACTCTTGAAAGAACAGCGTCCTTTTTTTTCTTCTGTTTTTGGCCAAAAGGAGAACTGGAACGTTTCTCCCAAAATACTGCTGGCACACAAAGTAGGACGCAGTATGTCCTGACGAGATTCCCAGTCCTCTCTCTATCATTAAATTATTATATCAGCATGCCAAAATGAAAACCGTAATGATTTATTGATGCTGAAATGTTAAAAAAGCAGAACGTTTCAGAGAGGTGAGAGACAAGACTTAATAATACATGATTTGAAGCGAAGGAGACTTTTTGCAGTGAGAAGGAGGAAGAGGAGACAGGGAGCGCAGCGGGGAGGCAGAGACATCAGATCGCCTGTCCTGGACTCCTCGGATGTGTCATCTCACACTAATAACCTTCATCTGATCTGAATCTCTGGCCTGTTCTGTCCTTTTCTCTCCCTCTCTCCGCCTCACCTCCTTTTATTCCTCTCCCCTTTTCTTTTTCCATCCCCCTCTCCTCTTCGCTCGCGTCACTCTCCCTCTCTGTCCCGTCTCCGTCTCATTAGACCTTATCTGAGCTCCCACATTCGCTGTTGCTTTTTATCTGTCTAATTATGTTGCTACTCACCTATGGAGGGAGTAAGGGAAGCCCTGTGGCATGCTGGGAAGACGATTCTTCTGTGGCGCTCTCTTGTGTGCTGCCCTCTTGACTTTTACACACACATCGCCTCTCTGTCTCTCCCATACACACACACATAAAGACAAGCAGAATGTCCCTACCCTCTATTCAATTCTGTCACCTTTTCAGCATCATGGGGGCCCTCTGAGCAGGGCCCCCGGCCCCTAAGTCCCCCGAACAGCCAGGCTCAGTGATAAAACTCCCCAGACACTCCTCCATTATGAAGCAATGATAGGAGGTGCTGCCTGGAGTAATGCACAGAAATATACACCGTCCTCATACACATGCAGTCGCCACGGCACACGCACTCAGAAAAGAAATACACAAATGCTGCGAGCACATAAAGGAATTCACACACACACACTCCTCCCCTGCTTCCTTATCAACCTTTTTCAGTAACCACTGCGTGAGCTGCATGTGCTCTTCTTAAACATAATCCTTTAAGAATCCAGCTGTCAGTGATAGAATATTTCATAATACCGGCTGCCCATGATGGATCAGAAAATGGGAATTTGCTTTCTTCTAAACCGTATGTTGCCTCTTTGACTGCAAACTTTCAAACTGTGAACAATAAGAAAACCTGTCACATTACAAAGCAGTGGTTTACAGTCCCCGACCTTAGCCGTGTCACCTAATTAGCGAAATATTTACACACATCAGATGATAGGGATGGAGATCGAAACCCAGTTCTATTGAGAACCCGGTTCCGCTATTTTCACCTTTTTCTAAAGTCCCAACCGCAACTGCGAGCAGTGTCCTCGGATGTCCCGACCACGCAAAATAAGAAGAGAAGAAGAAAATACAAGCAGAGGGCAAAGTCTCTGCAGATAATTACAACACAAACACTTTCGGTAGGTCATAGTGATGATGGATAGGGTTTGCATCTATATAACTATAACATCTATATATAACCATTAGATTAGATAATCCTGTTTAGTATAGTCTTCCTCAAAGTAGATCCAGTAAAAGTAACTAATGTCTACCATGCACAACAGGACTTAAGTCTGACGCCCTCTCATATCTAAAGACAATGTGATATGTAAAATCACACACTATAAGATTTTGCAGAAACTGCAGACATTGCAGCAGGGCCACTATTTGCAAGACAGCAACTGAATAGCTTCAGATTATTTCCCATCCTGCACCTCTTTGAAAACATTATACCAAACTTTATTTAAGAATATCACATGAACAGTTCCTTATGTGTATGCAAACATATAAACCTCTTGAAAGTCAAGATAAAGGTGTCACATGTTGACAAAGTTTCAGTTTTGATTAAACATCTTTTAAACAACAGAGTTTTGTGTAGGAGTTTGTTATATTCCAAATACTAAATACTGACACAACATTTTGATTTTTATTTGTAAATGCATATCGGTTATAAATAACAGTTATAGGTCTCATTAACTGCTAATAATTGTTATCAGTTTGGGCCCTCAAAAAACAATATTAGTCGATCCCTAAACCATTATAGAACCGTTATTTGAAAAAAGGAAAAGTCTGGAGTCCTGATAAAGATTAAGGCTTTCTGCAGGTATTTGTCCTAAATATGTCATTTTGATGAAATAATAGAAAAAACAAATAAATGCCATAGATCCTGCTTTTTGCAAGATACGGTGCATCAAAGACATAGTTGGGTTTGATTTTAAAAATCAAGAGTTTTTTTTAGGAAGCTAAGGATTTGGCCTCCACTATGTAAAGTTCAAAGGATAAAACCGCCTTCAGGTTTGTGTCGCTCTCGTCACAGTGGGACGTTTCACAGACAAGCAGGAGTCAAGCCTGTCAGGGTCAAACTGCAGCAACCGCTGCTGACTGCTGCTGTGCGCGGGGGGGTCATCTTCATGTGTGTGTGTGTGTGTGTGTGTGGCAAGACCTACAGGGCCGATAACCCCAACGCTGATGGCCCTTCCCTATCTGCTCACTTGATCCCAGCGCACACACATGCAAACACACACACAGCACGGTGCGTACAATATGTGATTTTAATGAACCTAATCTCCAGGATCACCAGGTCTCTGAGCCGGGAAATTAACGAGAGCAGGTTAAACACACTCACACACACACACAAACACACACAGTGGGTTCAGTGAAACCTATTTCAAATTATGTGTGTGTCTATGTGTGTGTGTGTGTGTGTGTGCGCGCGTGTGTGTGTGTGTGTGTATAGGGGTGAAATTGGTTTTCCTCAGGATTAAAGGATTAAAAAGGCTGTTAGTTCCTCAAAGTACTCCAAATGCCCCCCTCAGTATTCATTACAGCAGATACAAAAGGCAGAGAGGAGCTCATAATGGCCCCAACCTTCTAATCATTTCAAGCAGGGACGCTGCTCATCTTGCACGCCACCACACACACACACACACACACACACACACGCGCTCTCTTTTATTATCATTATCCACACTATTAGCATGAGATAAGAACTGTCTGGAAATCACAACAGGGGGAATTTTTACGTATTATTGAGGAAACTGTGGCAGAAAATGTTTTTTAATATTCCAACAAATACGTTCCCCACTTGCTGCTTTAATGACTCCCTGATGCCAACAGGTCTGGTGTGGGGTCTGCCAGCCTGAAATATTGTAGGATAATAAATCAATATCTGAGTGCCCCCTTCACACACACCCCATGGAAAAACTGTCCCTTCAAGCAAGGAGGAGGGGGGGATTAATTGAAAGTGATTGAGAGCATTTCTCACCGTGCCCTTTTTTCACCCAGCGGGTGGCCACTTGTTCGCTGACAGCAATGGAGGGATTGGTTTACATTGTCCGCTGCTGGTCCACCACTGTGTATATGTGTGTGTGCGCACATGGAGCGCTGGGGGGGGGGGGCTAACAAGGCTGAAATTGATGCCATTTTGAGAGGGGAGTCATTTTTGATGGTTGCTGACATTCAGCTCCAGAAAATATTGCATTGGATGTGGAAAAGGTCAAAGCCAAGGACGAGCAACTGGGAGAGAGGAAAAAAAGAGAAGAGATGGCGAGACAAAAGAAGACATGAGAAGAGAAAAGAAAATGAAAAATGAAAGAAAAAACAACAACATGGGAGGTTGAGGATAAAAGTTTCAGCTGTAAAATAAATTCATTGGCGTAAAAAGTGCAATATTTGGAATAAATGTATCAAGTCAAATGGAATTATGGAAATGGAATCAAGGTCTGAAATAAACACCTGCCAAGCATCAACAGCAGGTCGATTATTGTTGCCAGAAATCTCAGAGGGCGAGTAAATGTTTCCACCCAAATCAGTAATGTAATAAAATAGAAACTTTGCTGAGACTCTCTGCCGTGTTTTAGTGTAATTTGTGAGTGCACTGCTTCTGTCCTCACACACTTGCACACACACTGCCACATGTGTTTTTCCACGTGTCTAAACAGTGCCGTGAAACTGACCGTCTCAAGCGCTCATGGTTTTGCAGCACTGTTGTACGGGACATCAGACAGACTTCATGGTTGGAGCAAATAAACGGGTGATTACAGTGAGGAGTCTGATGAAGAGGTTTTAGTTGCATAAAATAATTAAGAATCCGATGTGTTTACATAACTTTCAAATTGACTTTTAGGTTTGATCCTTGAGCACATTTAAGAGGAAATTTTTCCAGGCAAAGTTTGGAAATCAAGACGTCTTCAGTTGTATTCAGGCTTGAACTGAAAAATTGTTGATCAGTACATTAAATCATTTTGCAGAAAAGTTTGCTCGGGCCTCTTTTTTAAGTTTGTGTTCCAAACGATTTATTATTATTTTAGTAAAAGTAACTGGATTGAATGCATTCGTGGCTCAAAAAGGCAGTTTATTATTTTGGTGGAAAAAAATGTGCTTGGTCGGTGGAATTTTTCATCGACTCACTGCCTTGGAAAGTGGAGCTGAAATGATTAATTGATTAGCTGTCTACTATTGAATTAATCACCAACTAATTTAATAACCGATGAATTGCTTTGAGTACTTTTTAAGAAAATAAAGAAAATTCTCTGATTCCAGCTTCTTAAATTAATGTTTGGTTTCTTTACTCCTCTTAAACTGAATATCTTTGGGTTGTAGACAAAACAAGACGTTTAAGGACATTATTTTGAGCTTTGTGAAACACTGATCAATTTTTTTCTCACAATTTTACAGATTAAACAACTAATCCATTAATCAACAAAATAACAGAAAATAATAGTTAATTGCAGTCCTCAAGAGTCAAAAATTATTTTCAGACACTGTATAATAAAGTCAGGCTGGACGGCATGTCTAAAATCAAATACTACAATATCTTTTGACGAAATACCTCAAAATTGATGTTTCGACGATTTTGTAGAGTTGAACATTGGCTTTCACAAAATATTGACACAGTAATATTTTCTGATAAATTATCATCAGAACTGCAGATATGATTGACGGGTAACAGCAAATAATAGCAGCTAACTATGTGGTAAGTTCAGAAAATTACATTACTGTCACACAGCCTTTAAAACTGGGAAAATACAACACTTTATAACCAAATATCGAGTCTTATAATATTAACAGAATGCCCAGCCCTAAATCAAGTAGAATTACCTCAAAAAGGAAATGAATGTGTCATAACAATGTTTTCCCTCTACTTCAAAATAAAGAGTTACATCCTCTCTTGTGAAATCTGAATAATTACGGTTGTACAGGCAGGTTTTGGTAATAAGAAAACAAAGGATGACTGTGTGAAACTGTGAAATGAGCCATTAGCAGATTATCACTTAACGCTACACTACATCCCACATCTCAATGACTGCACTGTCCAGCGGATAAAAAGCTCTCTAGTCTTTAGTTTGTGTTTTCAGAGGCACAACTCACACATAAAACACCCCATCAGCTACTGCAGGAGACAGGAAACTATTACATGCACATCATTTTTCTTCACTGTTGGCACACTGTAGTAATCACAGCCCCCCCCCGAATCACATCGTCCTCCTCCTGCACTGAGAGAAACTCCTGACAAAATAAATGCTGCGACCACAGCTCCCCAGCTCGGGTTTCTTTACTCTTCTTTATTTCCCGTCATCATTTCGAGGGGAGACAAATGTTTGTCACATCTATTGTCTGCGTGCACAACAGCTGCTTGGGATTTTGGTTATCTGGGATTTTCTTTTTTTTTTTCTACTGTTGCACTTATTTTGCATTGCTCTGGATAAGAGTGTCAGCTAAACGCATAAACTGCATTCGTATATGTCAGCATTTCTCGAAGTCAGGTCCCCAGGCCTGTTTCATTGCTTTTCTGCAGATTGGAGTTTTACTTCTATAAACAGAGCCAGACAGAAAAATGCTTTATAAGCTGAAATCAACTTTGAAAAAAAAATAAACTGAGCTCCTACCACCAGAGATTTTACTCAAAGAAGCATCACCAGTTTGAGCGTTCAGTTACTTAAAGGGACATTCCACCAATTTAACAGATGAGGTCCAGGTTACACCTCACAAAGAGCACTACTCATGCCGACTATACACTCGAAGACTTTTAAAAGACTTTCAAAGGACTAAAGACTGACACCTTCTTATGCTGCATTCATGTGATGCCGGAAAGTCGTAGTTTCCTGGTTGGAAAGTCGTTCTTCCGTGTTATAAAATAACGTTATCAGTGTTTGTGTGCTCGCCTGGCATGCTTTATAATTGAACGTTTTTTTGCTCGCTACAGTTAATAGATGCATACACTACAATGTGATATTCAATAAAAAATGACTAAACACATCATTTTTTACTGTCAATTGTTGACACTGTTTCACCGCTTCCTGCCATTTCTGTCATAACTCCACAGCTCAGATATCAACGAATTACAACTTTGGAGAGCTGTCCGTGTGCTTGTAAATACAATATTTCTGAGGAGCACATGAAGGCAGCATCACTTCTCAAAACACTGTGAGGATTTTAAGTCACGCACTATAACATTTTGCATTTTGATCGTTGACAAACGGAGCAAATAGCAAAAGTCTACATCATGTACTGCTAGATTACAGAATGTGAAAGGTTACAGAAAAATCAGTTACTTTCATTTAAAAACAAATCAAAATATGACGATCTAAAGTAATAACAACATTAGTGCCTCTTCAGTGAGGCAATAACTTTATTTCTACCACCAATAAAACAATTCAAAGCCTCATGCAGACTTTAGCAATCTTAGAAGTTCAGTGCAAACAGTGTGCAACATTGATCTAATATAATATTATGCAGACTGAAAAAAGACAGTTCCTTCTGAATCGCAGGTTACGATGTTTGTCCACCAATACATAAACAACATAAACAAACATGAATCACGCTGTCTGAGTGTCTAAAAAGGTCTGAAAAAAGAGGAGGAGGAGGAGAAGGAACAGCTCGAAGTATTAGCATCTACTAGCATTTAGCATTCACTAGTTGCACTGATCAGTGCTTCATTTCGTTGCATTTCTATTGGTAGGTTAGTAGATGTAGGTCGTAACAGCACTCAGAGAGTTTTGATGGTCATCCAAAATTTCTGACACTGTCAGAAATTTATCCTAAGCTGTCTTTAATCGCACAACCACGACAACAGCCATCTTTGAACCTCTCGAAGTATGACCACTATTTTAGAGCCACAACCAAAGACATTACCACATTTCTTTCAGGTTGTAGTTACAGTGTATACCGGGCTTTAGAGAGATGTTTAAAATTCTTCCTATCCCATTTAGCTTTCCAAAATGTTCAGCAGAAGCGCAGCTGGTCCATTTATTGCTTTAGTTACTTGCTGCAGTTGGCAGCACTGAACTGCAAGGCAGTAATCGTCATCTTATTGGTCTCAAACAAGGATTATGGTTCATCAGACATAAAAAACATGGAAATCCTTTTCTCCAACTTCTAATGGATTGAAGACAATCCTAAAAAATATATTTGTCTATGCAAGAATAACACGAGTGTTTTCTAACTGGCAGTCAGACTCAACAGCGTGCTGTGACCTCCTGCGTCCTGTTTCCTTCAACAAGCTGCTGCCTCTGTCACCAACGGGTTTGTCTGAGCTAACAAGCTACATGTTAATAACAGGAAACATGAGGAACGGAGGAGTTAGACTGTGCAGAAAGGCCCAGCTAAATGAATATAAGTGGGGTTATTATGTGCCAAATGAATGTGCAAAATGATAAACATCATGTTGGAATAATGTTGCTTGTAGCTTTAAAATATCATTTTCAGCATCGATTTCTGCTCCACTGATCTGACATCCATCTATTCCTGCACTTTTTCTTTATCACTATCACCAGAACTCATCTTTCCTCTCACTGCTGTGTGAGTCACCTCCTCTCTCTCTCTCCTTCCACCTTTTTCCCCTTCTTGTTTCTGCCAAACTTGGCTTCATTAAAACGCTAATGACTCCCATTATCGGACCCACAGATCGATTCTGTTGGCGTTCACTTGAGCCTCTGCTAATAAGGTGTGATTAGTGTTGGTTTAATTCACTGAACCTCCGTGTATGTTTGTATGTGTGTGTCCTGCCATTACTCTGATCTCTATTGATTTTCTGTTTGGCCAGCAGATGCCAAGGTGGACTTTCTCCAAGGATTTCTGTCTCTCAAACGCACTATTTCACAATCACAGCAGCGGCAACTACGGAAACAATTGTAATCACATGAAAACTTCAAATACTCTAAGTCTCCCAGTGACAGGAAACTGAATATGTTCAAAAACTACTTGTTTTATCCCCTTTCATCTCCTTTTCTCTCCCACTGTTTTTGTCTCTCCATCCTCCAGTCGCTCTCTATGTTTTGCATTATCCCCACCAGTCTGTCTGTGGTTTTTGAAGTGTGAGGGAAGGCCTGGTAGCCTGGACCTCCATGGCTGAAGCATCCCAGAGGTTATAAGGATGTCGACACAGCAAATCACAGTGTGATGGTATTCCCATATGCTCTCAGCTGACCGGGACAGTCCGTTCCAGATACACGCGCTGGGCCTGATGCCATTTTCCTAATTCTTTGGGTTTGTTTACACCTTGTTAAGGAAGCGTGTGGCACATAAAACTTTTTTTTCAAATAAAAAGCCTCTCGAATTAAACTTTGGGGATATTTTGATCCCATAGGGACCAAGAAACTAACGCAGTTGTGTGAAGAAATAAGAATTATGCCATCTCAGGGTCAGGGTGCGCATATACACGTCAATATTCTTTGTCTTTTTCTTGACACAGTTTCTGAATGTGGGCATTCATTTTTAAATTCAAAATATTTGATTTGAGGTTTGAACAAGTCAAAAAATGTGTAAAAATTAGAGTTTTTAATACTTTATTTTTAAAACATGAATGTATTTAATTGGAATTCATGTCAGATGCAGGGTCTCTTCTTCATTAGTAATTGCTGCGGTTTTAAAGCGCAACCAGTTTAAAATCTTCACATTATATTTTTGCTCTTTACTGTGTGAATTATATATGGTTTACATGGTAATTTAATGCTTTGATATTGCTTAGTTGTTAAGCGTACAGCCAGTAATTTATGCAAATTTACAGTGAAATACATTATAATGTATAATGTTTGCACCATTGATTTGGCAAATATCAATTTATAAGTTTGAATGGTCGTGGTTGAAAAGTATATCCACTTTAAAGGGCAGTTTATTGTAGTTTATACCTTTTAATATGGTCCTAAATTTCGTAAAAATAATCTGATTCGCTCAAAGTGAATTTGTGTGGAGTTTCCTAAAGCAGAAGAGCCTTTCTCTGTTTGATGTTATCTGTGCGTCTCTTACAGACGGGCCTCTGAGGATTCCCCTCTGAGGGCTGCCGATGATATTGTTCTCTGCGGTTTGCATCTGCTGGTTTGATAATCCAGTGATTTCGCCGTCAGAGGGGGATTCTGGGAGCGCAAACACGCAACAACACACGAACTCCTGGACTGTGACGGCAGCCATTGTTCCTCCCAAACAATGTCTTCACTTTGATGTCTGTGATGCTTGGCCGGCCGAGGGAAGTTTTTTTCAATCTGTGCTTTAGCACCCAATTCCCTCTCTTTTCTCTGACCCCCCTCCCATCAGTCGTCCCTGCTGAGAAACCAATAAACTAAAAAAATGTAATAAATGAGTTTTAATCTCCACACATACAGTATATTATTCATAATATTATATCCTATGGACTTTCAGGACTACGAATCTTATTATAAATCCACAACACTGCATATGGCTAACGTAAAAAGTTAGACGCAATTTAAGGTGAATAACTGCATTCGTTCTAAATTGTACAGAAATTTACTAAAAACTGATTTAGACTGCAAAAAAGGTCAGATATGATTTGATCTATGGTGCTCATATGATGTCGCACGTTGTGTGTTGTTTCTAACATAAACAGAGTGTCTGTTTTTGTTTCACTAAAATGCCATTAAAAGCCCCTTCAAAGAGTTAAGCCCAAAAAGGGCTTTTGTCATTGTCTCGCTGTGGGGGCAACATGCTGGTTTGACTCTTGATTGACAGGTTCAATCCTCCAATGTGCTTTGGCACAAAAGGTGACAAGCAGAAAGGAAATTGGCTTTTGTCCCTGCCTCTGAGCTACTTAACCTGATTTCTCATTTATTAAAACTTAAACTGCACGGAAACTGACACACACATGCAAAATAAATGCTGCAAGATTTCATTGCATTTGTTATGTTTTTATATTGTCCTTTTTTATTTTTTTTATTTTTTGTGTTTTTTAGAGCAGCTTTTTAGTAGAAAACAATACACACATTTGCAGCATTAACTGTTTTTTTTTTTACAATGTAAGTGTAATACATCTGCAGTAATTTTAAATTCAGACATTATCATGGAAGTTTAATACTTTTCCAAACACTTTCTTATAGTTTAGTTTCTTATGTTTACTATCAACTTAGATGATTCCTTTACTTGTAGTCATTATCATTATGTATTGTGCCACAGTTTATTAATTCTGTTGTGTAATATTCTTTTACTTGGAGTTTGGTTAAATTTTCATTTTACTATTTTAAATCCTATTAATATGTGTCTGTTTATACTGTCTTTTAAATTTTGTCTACATGCATTTTATGTAAAGCACTGAAAGAAATGTGCTGTACAAATAAACTCACATTAACTGGTCAATTATTTTATTATCAATTGCTATTTTTTTCTTTTTAATAAAATATGTGTCACCAAAAATTTCAGAAATAAAGCCAAATTTAACGATGCAAATCTGGTTATTATTCAAAAAATATTTAAGTTTTCATTAAAAAAGACTGAAAAATCATTAAAAAAACACAATAAAATGACAAAGATAAAGCTTAAAATGTAACAAATTATCACTTAAAAATAAAATACAGCCAGCCAGGAGGTGGAGGCCTTATTCTGAAGTCTGTGTCTGGCCGTACTGACTCAAAGCCAGTAGTTTTGTGCCCCCTTCTGGCAACTGTAGCAAAAACTGACCAGCTGATACAGTTGTGATGGACAGAAATGAGCTGGAAGATGTAATATAGTGCTAATATCTTTTATCCAGACACACAAAGCCAACAACCGCCAATGCACAGAGATTATTAGATTTCCAAAAGGGTATACAGATTCATAAGCACTCCAATAATACAATAGATAATACGATCCCAACCATCTTAAAAAAAAGGAAACTCTCTTAATAACGCCAAAATATATCCAGTCTACACAGACAAAGAAACTCCACATCCATTCAAAATTTTAATACCAATCTGCCAACATATCAAATAACGTAGAATAAACAAATTGGCTTGTTTAGCTGAATTCAGTGTGCTGTATAGTCAGGTGAAGATACCAAAAAAGTAAAACATTAGGCGTAGCAACATCCAAATCATCCCCCCCCCCCGTCACCTCTGTTACTCTGGGAACCAACAGACTCTCCCACTACACCTCCGTCTCTCTCCGTCACTCCCTCCCCTCTCCGTCTCCGCTCCATAACTTGTCACATTCCCCGTTAATTTCCATGACAGATGCTGACTTTGCCCCTCTACCTTTCTGCGCCTCGCACTCCATCTCGCTCGCTGTATTTCTCCCATTTATCTCCCCCATTTTTTCTATTTCACCTGCTCTCTTCCTCCTCCTCCTCCTCCTCCTCCTCCTCTCATCTTACGTGTTTCACTCTTCCCATTTTCCTTCCTCTCTGATTCTCTACTTTTATTCTTTTGTCGTTCCTTTTCCTGTATTCCCCTCCCTGTCTCGACCCCCATATCTCGTCACACTCCCCATTAATTTCCATAAAAGAGATGCTGACTTTGCAGTGATTCAGTTAGTGCTGAGGGTGGGGTGAGGGGGCATGGATGTGTGTATATTTATATACTGCAGGTGTGTGTGCGTGTGTGTGTGTGTGTGTGTGTGTGTGTGTGTGTGTGTGAGAGAGAGAGAGAGAGAGAGAGTCCATGGGAATTGTCGCCGTAAACGTGGATTTTACTGGTGGCAGAGAGGAGGAGAGCAAACTTTTATTGTGACTGATGGCTTCCTATTAAAGGCACACTATTATCATGATGGAAAGAGACAAACAGAGAGGTCGAGAGGAAGAAGTAATGAAGGCCACGAGAGGAGAGAGGGAAATAAAGAGAAGGACAGAGAAAGAAGGAGACATAAAGCAGGATAACGAGAAAATGAAGAAATAAAATAGGAGAGATGATGGAGAAAAAAACACAAAAAGGGCTTGAGATGAGAGCAGATGAAGGGGAAAGAAAAAGGGGGCAGAAAAAAAAGAGAAAACAGAAGAGGGGCAGGTGGATAATATTAGAGAGTGACAGATGAAGAGCAAAGAAGAAAAGAGCGGAAGACAGAAATGAGATGAAGAGATGTAGATTATGAGACAAAAGAGGCAAGAGATGACGCAAGAGAAAAGAGAAAATGAGCCACAAACAGGTTGCTGTCGTCGTCAGGGTCCAAACAGAAACAGATGACGAAAGAAAGAGATAGAAAGGTCACTGAGTTGTAACACAACAGATTATATCTGAACCTCTGCTGATCCAAGGATGCTTGGATAACATTTTGAGAGAAGAGGGATGCATAGAGAGGAGGGGAGGAGAGATTACTGTTTTCTTTTGTTGCTTTACCAACACTCATTCTCAAGCCTGGAGACTACAACTACAGCGACAAAGAAGAAGGAGAAAAACTGTCATTTTGGGACAAGATCCTTCAATCTGCCCGCTAATGCAGACTGAAAAGTCACTACACACAACACTAGCTTTTGAAAAGATCACATTCATTTGTTTGAGGACTCCCTTCAATATCTCTGGATGCAGTAGTAAGCAACTGCTGTTAATTTACAGCCAACTCATCAGTAAAACACTACATTTGTTTAAAACGGTACTGCATTGTGGGTTGCCCCACTTGAAGCAACAGGAACCAGGCCCTTAACAGTATGCTGTTGCTTTAAATGACAGGACACTACAGTATTTTTTGGAAACAGTCTGCTGCAAAGAGAATTTGGAGCTCGATCTAGAGTTTGATGTAAAGTTAGCCTTGTAATCCTAACATCAGGCGAGTGCTTTCTGTTTCTCAGTCAATTTTCTTTGAGAAAACAGAAATAATTTCCTATTTGGATGGCAGTTTTTCCCAAAGAGGACGCACAGTTTGGAGGACATGTGCTACACATCAACAAAACCATTCTTCAGTGAGGAGGAGATTTGAATAGCTCAAACAATTAGCCTATTTACCAGCTTTTTTTCGTTTTATTTTGGTTGATATAATGGTCTGCAATAAAGGAACAACATTCTCGTTAACCCGGTAATTAAGCACAAAGAGGCCAGCTTCAGCAGAGGGAGGCAGTAAAATAGAGCATTAGCTTACTGGAATATTTTCACATCTAACAAAGATATGTGCTGCATTAAATTTTTTACAGTAACAGACTGCAAAAACGTTGGATACTGTAAAATAATGGTATATATAGTAACGTCTGTGCTGCCATTATTTTACAGTAAAATAATGGTATATATTAAAAGGTCTGTGCTGCCATTATTTTACTGTGTAGCTTGCTGTTATTTTACAGTGAAATTATTTACAGTGAAGGACAACAGGAAATATTGAACTGTAATTTAAAAAAAACACATTTCTGGCAGTTTTGAGCTCCTGCCAAGACATAGTGTTTCCAAACTACATCACACACAACAGAGTTTGGGGCTCTAAAGGCGTGGCCTTCAAGCCTTGAACTTGAAACCTGTGGTAACACACAAAAAAAAACTTTACAGCAGACGAGCCATCTAAGCTCTTCAATGCAATGCTGAAATCCTGCGATAAGTTTGCAACAAACTGCTACATTTGCCACAGCCACTGAAGGTCCATGTCCCCGGACAGGCCACGAAATTTCTTTGCTTTCTCACTTCGGCTTTGCTTGTCTTGAAGCAGATATGATGTCAGGGTCACCCCATTGCACACCGAGTTTGTATTTGTTGTCCAAAATTCAGGTTTACACAGACTCCGAAACTTTTGTTCTTTCTTCAAAGTTAACTGAAGAGGTAACATTTTTGGCATTTTTGGCATCCGTCAAAAGACACGTACATCCAGAACAAGAGAAGAACAGGGCAGAAGTGTAGAAGAGGGCATCAAAAGAAAAAAAAAAGAAGGGGAAAACTGTGAATGCAATATTCATTTTTAAATGTTCCACAACAAAAAGAAGGTAATGTTAGCCTCTCCAGAAATGCACAGCAGCAAAGATGATACTTAGAGCAGAATGCAGCTTACATAATAGTCACACAAAAGCAAGACGAGTGGCAACAGCATAGAAAGAGGTGCGAAAAGAGTATTCTCGCCCATTTTCCAATTATTTGCAAAACAGCTTTATTCAATAGACGTTCTATGGACATTTTCCTCCCATGCACCTGTCTACAAGTTTTTTTGAGGTGTGCATGAGCCTCCACAATCAAGGTTTTAGCAGAAAAAGAGGTACATCAAGTAGATAGAAGCAAGGGAGGAAATGTGTGCAAAGTTATGCAACAAATAAAACGATAAAATGCATCAGACAATTTTTATCAGATCGGGGAGTACAAAAAATACAGACTTGCTGTGCGCACAGGCCTTTACACATTGATTGCAACATTAAAAGCGGCAAAAAACGTGAAACTTGAAATGAATCGACTTATCGGCCTAGCCCTATTAGACAATAGACTACACCATACATGGCAACCACACATGCAGGCGGACTCCTAGTCCACTGTAGGGATACCTAATGATTACTTTTTTTTTATTACTAATTAAACGTTTGGTTATTAAAATATCAGACAATAGGGACAAAAAGCACATCCTTCATGCCTTCAATTGCTTGTATTGTTTGACCAAAGTCTAGTTTGGAGAATCAAAATAATCTTCCAAGTTCACTGTGTTTACATAAAATAATGTTTCCAATAATCTTCCATTTACAAATGAGGCTCAGCGTTTGTGTATTTTTACCAAATCTGTAACCCCGGCTGGCCGGCTTTTCGCACGACCGGGCGATGGCCCAGCGACGGACGGGTCATACTGTTTTTGTTGTCGCCGCGTGCAAGCAGGAGGGTAAACAAATCCAGTTTTAATAAGGGCTTGTAGCTCATAATCCTCGACCGCCAGCAGGTGAGGGCCAACATATGGGGCGAGACCACGAAGAGCGGGCAGCACGAACACACACACACATCCGTGCGCACACACACACACAGCAGCTGTCGCTTGTTTTCCGAGGCAAGACCGATCCAACAAGAGCACCGTGGGTCTTGGGGAGCTTCGCCAAGAGAGGAAGGAAGGGAAAGGTGGGAGAGGGAGGGAGAGATATATTAATGCAAATGACAGAAGGTGAAGAAAGGAGGGATTTTCTCTTCCTAATTTTAGTCCGTTTGTTTCCTGACACCATCACATTTTCTAACACAAGCTGATATTTTACACAAAGTACTCCATGGCTATTATAATTGAACATGAAGCGAAATAATAGCACAATATTTTACTGTGTGGGAGCGCGCGGTGCGTTTTAGCTCGACTAATTTACCACTTTGCTGTTTTGTAAACATAATGCGTTTGACTAGTGGGACTTGTTCATGGTTACTTTGCCCTAGTGTGCTTTATAGCGATAAAATGCTTTCAGCAAGGGGGGAAAAAAAAATCAATTTCCCCCCTGACCGATTTGGTTACACACGGCGTAAACACAGTCTAGCTGGCTTGTTGTGTTGTTTTTAGCGAACAAACACTTTTTTGTTGTTGTTCTTTTGGCTTATTCCATATAATTCAGGGAAGTTTCCACAAATCAAAAGGTTGGTTTCGCAGCAAATAGAGGTTCAATCTTTTAAGATTAAACATGAAAATGAAGCTGAGCTTTTAATGATTTTATGTCGCAGTGTTTCTTTTTTTCCACAAAGGCAGAAAATGGTTCCAGGAGCCGCTCAGTCTGGTTTACATCTCTGCTTTCTCTTCCCTTTTCTTGCTTTCTCATACCGTCTGTCATCACTCTCTTCTCTTCTCCACCCCCGTTCGTTTCCGTATTTCCCTCTCAATTTTCTTTTCCCCGTATTCTTAATTTCTTCCCTGTTTGGTTAACTCTCTCTCCCCGTCTGCCTCCTCTTTGTCTCCCTCTCCTCTCTTTTTTCTCATCTGCCTCCTCTCTCCTCCATCGCAACCCATTTCTGCTCCTTATGAACTGTGAAAAATGATTGTCTGCAGGATGAAGTGGACAGAATTCGCCGGCGTAATGGCCTGACAAAATGAATCGCGGCCTTCCTCGCCATCCATCACCGCTCCGAGGCGACTGCGGTTAAGATCTGTGAAGGTGCTGGCTTATTGATTACTAGTTGTAACTACAAAGTGTCTGATTCAGTGTTTGTAGCATGGCGGGGTGGAGGAGGGGGGTGGAGGGGAAGGCAGGCAGCTGTAGCACTCTCAAAAATCCTCTTTTGATAGATTTTAAATGGTGAAATATTGATTTCTGTCCGGTCCAAGGCCTGGCCGAGCAGGCCGCAGCCATTTGTCGGAGGTATAATGCCGGACACCCAGTTCTGCTGGCCACCATCAGTCATTCTGACACGGCGAAAAATGAGAGCGGAAGGAAGAAAGGGGGAAAAGAGAAGGTAGGGAAAGAGGAAGAGAAATAAATCAGTGGTTCGACCCTTTACCTCCATTTAATTCAGGTTGATGCTCCTATATGAAATGTCTTACGCACCGTACTAAATTATGTTACTTATGAATATTCTGCATATTGTATAAAGCGCTGACTCGTGCTTTTCAGTGACTAGAATAACAACAACGCCCACAAAAATAAAGCGCACAATAACATCAACACCCTCCAAACTTTCCTCATTATCCTGTATTTGGTGAAAGTAGTGTGACTGGGGCTATGAGGTGGAGGGTAATGACCTACTAAGAGAGCAGACCATGAAAAGGTGATTATTGCTCTTAATTGGTGTCCACAGAGGCAGCAAGAAAGCAGGCAGGTAGCATTAATCTACATTAAAGAGACTGGAGACAGCGCGCACCACGCTTTTCTGCTGATTCACACTCATTTAAGGCTGCGTGTTGTTACGCTGATAAGCTTGAATTAATAGTAGTTTATTTATACGGAGCTACAAGATGAGGGTCTGTAATTAACTCGCTGTGGTCTGTGACTCACACATGCAAAGAGGTATGACAACTGCAAGAAAAGACACTAATCCAGATGCGGACACAGCAGCAAACATCACCACAAAACTCGACATTCATAGACTCATTTGTATGGGAACTATTTTTTTTTTCCATATGTGAATGGAAATCGGAAAAAATGCTTTTGCCTCAATAAACAAGGACAAATATCATATTATAGATGAATTAGCAGATGGAGACAACACAGTACATGGTTTTCTTCCCTGTGCTTTAAAAGGGTAACAAAACAGGAGTAAGAGCATAATAAGGTGTCAAAGTCGTTGACATGTGCCCACATGATGTATATTCTGGAATATATTCGTAGCAAAAAGACACATAAACCCTGGACTTTTTAAGGCAGGCTGAGCAGGTATTATTGGTACTTTTGGAATTTTGTCATTTTTAACCTCTCCTGAAATAAAAAGACAAAATAATAAAATTACTTATTATTAGTGTGGTTTTAAAAATAATTGCAGAAGGTAGACGTACCTGATGAAACTTGGTACCAACCATGTCGGCATAGCTTGTTGGGACGAAGGCTAAATAATGCTGCAAATCTACGCTAATTTTTAAGGAGGGAAAAACTGGCATGGTCATTTTCAAAGGGTTTCCTTGAACTCTCATCTAAATATTTCTGAATAAAAATGCTTTCTGTCTCCAATCTCCCTTAAACATAAGAAACCTTGTACCCAGTAAATGTTTTGTTGCTTCAAACAATGTACTCCTCCAGATTAAAGTTATATATTTTTCTTTATATGGAAAAGGACAACCAGCTTTTGAAGAACAAAAAATCGCAGAACACCTAAGAAGATACATAACACATTAAACCAGGAGTGTAGCAAAACTCAAATTACTACTTTGAGACAGTATCAACTGTAAAATTAGAAACCAATCAGTATGTGATTTCTAAACTCTCCATACTGACATAGATTTCAACTAGCCTAAATATACTTCAACAGCATAATACAATTCCTTAAATTCAATTTTTGCTTTTAATTTTTGGGTGCCATCGCAAGATTTTCAGTGTCCCAGTGGCACCACTAGCACACTAGCTCAACTTGTGTGATGTGCATAGGAAAACTTTTTTATCTTTTTTTTTTTAACATTTTATTGAATCTTGGATAAACCTGCTGTATAATGTTTTGAAGTGTACATTAAATGTATTATGTTGTGAATTCCAGTGGGAATATTTGTTTTTTTAAATCATTTTTCTTTATACATAAAGATAAATTTTATGCTTTTCAACTTGTTTTATGTCTCAGTTCATTATGTGTTTTCCTGAGGTTATTAATATAATTGAGTTTACCAACTCAAATATAAGCAATGTTGAAACAGCAAAAGCACTGTATCTTGGAAAACCTAATGAAATCATATTTGGCCAAATGGTGTATTTTGACACTGATATTATAACTTAACATCACATGCTTTATTTTCATCGAGAAATAAAACACAAAATATTTGTGGAAATTCTGTTCATTCCAATTTTGCAATTCAATCCATCATAATTTAGATTAAAACCCGGTCGAGTGCAATGCAATGTTTTGGTCCTGAGAAAAAACTGAAATTAGGTCGAGAGCAGGTGGTGACCGCCACCCACACACCCTCCACATGTAACACACACACACACAGTCGCAGCACAGAGGAAGCTCAGTCCTGGTGGGAGGTCTGAGGTCTGGCCCTCCGCATTCCACAGACAAGTGTCTAGCACCTGCTAGGCCTCAGTCAGCCTTTACTGGCCAACAGATTAGGACGGGCGGACACACTCCAAATCCGTTTACTTTACAGTCTGTGTGTTTCCGTGTGTGTGTGTGTTATTATGAGGGAGACAGAATCCAAATGTTTAGAGGGAAGCTATTCTGCAACAAACTGTGCTCAAATATTGATTTTACTCTACAAAAAAAGAAGAAAAAAGCTCCACAACAAACATTAAATCACGATATACTTCAACACGAATGCTTCAAAGAAACAGACTAATGAATGTGAACACAATGAGTGTTAGAGCTCAATGCAATTTTGGGGCATAAAGGGCTCACTAAGTCTAGATATCACACACACACACACACACACACACACACACACACACACACAGTACATTGAAATGCACACACACCTTCAGCAGCCCATGTCTGACAGGTGCACATGTCAGTGGTTAGTTCAACCTGGATCAGAGCATTTGGTCTCACTCTGTAGCAGCCAGGCCCCTAGGGTGTGTGTGTGTATGTGTGTGTCTGTGTGTGTAACCCACGGGCCCGATGCTCAGTACCCAGACACTACCCATATTGTTTTCTTCAGTGGAGCTAGAAAAAAGGGGAAGCTGATTTACAGAGCTGTCTGGCACTGGAGCACACGGATGCATGACTGACTCGGCCTAATGGAGTTTTCAGCTTTGGATTTACACTTCTCCGTCTGCGAGAGGAGCTGAGCCGCGCAGGAGCACAATCTGGCTGCTGCACGACGTGTCTATGGCAGCTATGTTAGCGCCGTGATCTCGTCTTGCAACTGTTACCAAGTAATGCTTGCTGTAATGCCAGCAGCACCTCAGCCCCTACGACCCCAGACCACGTTTTGAGCGTTTTAGAGGTTATGGATCCCCAGATTGGACATTTTCTTCTTTTTTATTATTATTTTGCGATGATTAAAGCCTCCAAATCAGACTTGTTTTGTTTTTTAAAAATTTTTTTTTTTTTTTTAAATCCCTTTTTGTGTAATTGTGCCCTAAAGTTGTGTTCGTATTAACGAAATACACTCTAAAGCATTCAAAAATCTAGGTTACTTCAGCAAAATCAAAAAACTTTTGATGTGATTGGCTGTCAGCAAAATCATACATATATATTTTAGCAATGCACACTTATTGTGTGAATGCACGCCAATAAAGGCCAATTATTAATTGATGAAGCCTCTTTTTCTGTCTATCAACAAAGGGCTAATTGATGGTTTTAACCAATAACAAAACAAAAAACTGCTTACATGTTACGAATATTTTAATGGACATGCAACCATTGTGGACCTCTGTCAACAAAAGCAAGAAGTATCACAACTTCCTCCAAGAAAAGGAGACCAGAGGTTATGAAGTGTTCAACAATCTGTCAAAAAGAAAGGGTTTCACACTCCAACGTGGCAACATGTCCAGGCCAACTGTCACCCACTTCTGTAACACAGAGCGCTAGAGCTGATAATGCTGGGAATCCAACATTAACGTGTGTTAACTGGACCTAAATCAGTTTGGTGTGTGTCGGATTGCTGGACTGCCATCAGGGCAGGACTGTGTAACTGCGTGCAGCTGCCCCCCAAACGCTGGCTTCAACAAATTACCCATTTCACAGCTCACAAAGCATTTAGCCTCCAAACTATGTGAACGAATCCATTCCTGTGTGTTTGGAAGGACACCCACTCCCCCATGGGAATGTAATATTTCTATCCCATGCCATGGACCTAGTTCTTTATCCAGATTCTGGTCTGAAGATTGTTGGCTAAAACCTTCGATTAACATGTCATTATGATGTCTGCCTGTATGAGTGTGTAATGTACGCGACGCGAATGAATGCAACATGGTTATTCACTTAAACTCAACCTAGTCAAAGTCAGAAAGCAGGTTGGACAGAAAAGGATTATGGGTAGGGTTGTTTAGCATAGACTGTAAGAAGAAGCATCGTCCTGCAGAGCCGGAGAGCCACAGTTTTGGCGCACGTCTAAAACAGTGGCCCTAATGAGTTTGCACATGCACACGTCTAAAACGGCTCCGCAGGAGGTTGATAATGACCACAAGAAAACATTTTTCAAGTCTAGTCCGTATTCGGACTATGATTCGAATATCACATTCTTTCTGACACAATATGCGAGAAGGAAATTTTGTTCTGAATTTAGTACCAAAACTCAACCAAGCCAAAAAAGTAAATAAAAAAATTTGCAAAGCCTACAATAGACCCAAATAGACTTTTAAAAGACTGAAGTCTCTTACATCTGGACGATGTGAGTTTTTAGTCACACACTACAAGATTTTGCAAAGACTTGCAAGGTCACTATTTGCAATACTACAGCTAGATTTCTTTTGAGATTATATTCCATGCTGCAAACATCCTTTAACATATATGACATATTAACAATAAGTTGCATGTCTAAAAAATCCTATAAAATAAAAACAGAAGATTAAAGGCATCATATGTCCACAGTATTCTTGTCGAATCTGCTCCAATATAATAAATAATCCAGTAATATAAGATTGGATTGAATGAGCGTGAGTTTTACCAAGAAACTTCAGGTTTCTTGGTAAAATAAATGGTGGTTGGTGAATCACATACAGCCTAATTAAACACAGACTCTTTTTCACTCCACCAGTTTCTCCTCCTTTTCCAAATAGGAGAACTGAAAGTTGTTCATGTTCTTGCACCACCCCAGACTCCCCTCACCGTTTACTGTGTGGTTTGCTGCTTCCTGTTTGGTGCTGAAAAAAGCACCTGTTAGGTACTATTTGCATGACCCAGAACGGCGAGATGGGAAAAAGGCTGAAATGATAGCTCAGACTGAATTTAAGAACTTCACACCAAACGATCTAGATCACAGACATTTTTCTATGACAGTAAAATTGCTTGAGATGTCGTTGGGTGTAAGGCTGGTTTAAGTGTCCAGTCTCAGCTATTAAGTCCCAGGTGAAGCCCAACAAGTCCAAAGTCTTCTCTAATATTGATTAATACATCACATTCGTCCCGACACAACATGCTAAAGGAAGACCCCATGATTTAAACTGTTTAAAAACCAAATAAAGCAGTTTCAGTTTAAAAATCCATGTATTTCCAATGCACTTAAGCATGTTGTTGCGGGCTGCTAGCTAATGTGAAGTCCCATTTTTTCTCTGATAGCTTAAGATTAACCAAAGATGTTCTAGGGTTTTTTCCCGAAAGCCAAACAACAGATGTTGCTTCCTCTACAAAACAAACAGATCCAATGATTTTAACCGCTGAATAAAGCACTTGCACGTTGTAAACTGTGAAACTCTGGCACTGCTCATTACAGTTGGGCTTCTTACTATGGTGGCCGATGTAAAAATGCTAATGGTTTTATCTGAAGCCAGTGTTCGGTTTAACCATTCTGGGCTACTGTAGTTAAATGGCGGTGCAACATGTTGATCGCCATAAACTCGGGACCCGCTCCCTATGTAGATAATAACAGCTAATTTTAAGGTCAGGAAAACAAAATGTTTCTTACTTTCAGGTTATTATAAACTAAAGAAAACATGCTTATTATATCATATTCCATTTCTGTCAATATGTCCCCCAAAATCTTACACACTGGTCCTTTAATCCTGTGAATTTTGATCTGGTCAAAGAGGCCTCAAAAATATCTATAATAATTTGCAAGTTGGCTGCATGTTACAAGGCCTTACACAGTTTCGATGTGTCTAAAGGAAAAGTGTTACCCAGCCATTCAGCGAGTGAGCAGAGTGAGCAGGCTCAAGTACTGACCCTCGACTGCATGAGAGCAGACCGTGAGCACCGGCTCGGATCCAGACTTCCTTTATTATCTCCTTATTTTGGAGCGATTGTCAGGGGACCTTGAAGCATGGATGCCAAAAACTCAGGGTGTATCATCTCCCATAGTGGAAGCTTTGGTCCAGCATCAACCGTTGGCAGAGGCTAATGAACGCTATATAAACTGGAAAACTGATTTCCTTAATCCACTTACATTTCTTTAGATTCTATGGTGCCGTAAGCCTATTAGGCCGTAGAGCTGTGGCGAATCGCGCGATAAGTGTTGAAAGTAACAGCGGTGGGAGACTGAGCAGGAAGGAACAACTGTGGCACAATTGTCTCCTGAATGTTTCTTAGAGTACAGTATGTAATGTGTGATGAAATCATGCATGATATAAGCCGCAAAAAAGAAAGAATAACTTGAGAAAGAAATCAAACTGATTTCTTCATCGCTTATATCCAGCGCAGTAAGCTTGGATTTGTCTCTGGGGTTCTTTCTGTAACATTTATCGAGGGGGAAAAAAAACAGAAAGAGACAGAGAAGGATCAAGGTCTCTTCCTATAATTACAAAGATAGCACGGTCGCTCTGCCTCCCCAGTGGAGCCTCCGAGGCGTCACTCCCTGTCCCTTCATATTGTATAAAGACTGTTCTATCAGCACAGGAACGGCATCATTGCTTGTAAATTAATTTGGGGTTCCTGTCAGTCGGGGCCTTCTCCTCTCTTATCTGGCAGTGTAATATGGGAAGCTGAGAGGCTGGGGAGATACTGCTGAGAGCGCTGGAGGAGAGGAGGTGAGGGTATAGAAGGAGGAGGTGGGGGGGTATTAAAGAGAAGAGAGATAGATAGGAGGAAAGAGAGAGGCAGGGACAAAACAAGAGAGGCGAGTGCGAGAAGCGAATGGGTCCCTGCTGGATGTCAAGAGCGAATTCAAGGAAGTACCTGACTCAGTGATAAGTGAATATGGTCTGGTATCCTATTTTACACACACACACACACACACACACACACACACACACACACACACACACACACACACACACACACACACAGACTACTATTTGTCATCCAGACTGGACTCCGAGAGGCCTTCGCCTATCAGCACTATTTGTCCCCGTGTCACAGCCCGCGGATAAATCTTCTCCCGAAGATCCTTGTTTAAATCCACCCCCTATTACCAAAAGGCCAGCCCTCTCATGATGACCACATGTGCTACACACACACACACACGCACACACACACACACACACACACACCTCTGACCCCTCCAGTTGTTTCTTATTAACCCTTCACACGCTGTGTGTAGCCTCAATTCCCTAATGGCAATAAATAGGTCTGCCTACAATCCCATTAGTGGTGGGAGTCATGATGGTGAATTAGGAGAACATTGAGTGGATGGATGACGGAGGCTCATACAATAGAAAGACATTCAGTATCTTTACATTCTAATGGGGCTTATTTGGAAACATGGTTATCATTATTGTGTAATTATTAAAATCATCCATTTGTGGACATTTTGTGTTCTTTTATCACATGCTGTGTAAATATTTCAGCTTTTGTGAAAAGTTAACAGCGGATTCGGATCATTTGTGGGTGGCTAAATTAAGAGGAGGCATAGACAGCTACTAATTAATAGAGATGTCTTATGAGGGGCTTTTATTTTGCTAATTTAAAACCGTTAGCACTGTTTTTACATTTAAGCCTAATATTGTAGATCAGTGATACACGACTTAAGGCTCGTGGACATGAGCATAGCTTTTGTTTCAACAGGCAACATATATAAAAGGGGGTTTGGGGGAACTCTGGCAAAAAATTTTAAGCATTAAACACTTAATTTCCTGTATTATGGTGAATAATTATGCATAATTTTTCTTTCTGCATTAGCTTATGGTGCACATGTCTTTAATTTTGCCCAAATAAAAGTCCTCTGATACAGGGGGACAAAAAGGTGGCACACACATATGTAGCAGCTTTTCTGTCTGCAAAGTGGTTTTTATGTTTGTCCTGTTTGCTTGTCAGTCGACCAGCGACTCAACATATAAACCGCTGAATTCTATTAAACACTAGGACTGTGTGTATAATGTAGTGCAAATCTCAAGTGCATTTACTGACTATAATTACTGACTGTTTATTACTACTGTTACTGTAATTCTGTTATGCATTTGTGCAATGACAGTAAAGTAGGTGCAGGCTCTTGACTATTTCCTAATTTACAATGAGAATTAATCGATACCAAATGGGGATTTTTTTGGACTATGAATGTAAGTAAGGTGCCAGCGTGCATTAAAAAAGCATTAAAATAGAGCTTGTTCTATATTCTCAGAAAAAAAAGAAAAAGAAAAATGCCAGGACAACCCCCCCCAACAGAGGTCAGGGCTAAGCCCCCACTGTCCTTAAACCCGAGAAACGCCCCTGCTTACACCTGACCTGTGCGAGACTGCTGTGACTGGATCTGCCTCATTTAATAATTTTATCTGATAAATATTACTAATCTTTTTTTATTAACTGGCCCCTGGCATCCTGTTATTTTGCAAAAGTGGCCCCTGGGCAAAGCAAGCTGAACATCCCTGATGTAGACTATAATGGGAACTTAGAATTTACAGAAATCCAGAACAGCTTAATTAATTTGTGAGAAAATTGATGCATTGTCATAGATTACAAGATGAGATAATAAAAATACGCTCCACGTTGCCAACATTAAAATGCTGTTTGTATGTCTATGCAGCAATAAGAATATTCCATAATATCCACTCTGAGTGCAGAAACACTGTGCATAATAAGTACCTTTAACACGTTAATTATGCTGAAAATGCTTTGTGCATTAAGATTCTGAGTGCAGGACTTTTACTTGTAGTGTAGTATTTTTACTCTGTGGAATTACAACTTTTTCTCAATTAAAAAAGTTCTCAATACTTCTTCAAAAACTTCCATTTCCAAGGGAGAAGATTTACAGGGCGCAACACTAACATCAACAACAATAAGAACTAAATCCGTCTGTGTTAAATGAGAGTGCAAAATTCAGTTTTCCTCTGTGGCTGTGGTGCTTCAGGGCAAACGAAGTTAAATATAAAATAAAGTAAATATACTGTAGCTTTTCAGAATTGAAGCACTGTATGACTATTCATGTAAATCTGTGTGATCAAAAAGACTAGCTATCAAAAGTTAACAGAAAAGGCAGTTTTTGATGAGACGTGAATAATTTACTGTAATATCTATTGCTCTGACAGTGTATGTAAGAGTACTAGAGCACCGCTTCTTTGTCTTATTGTAAGTGTAAAACAATTTATTTCAACCAGGAGGTACGAGTAATTACATTCATTTTTGTGTATGTAAACAACAATTATTTCCACTCTGAATTTCCACATTAAACAAAGAATATATCTTGTTTCTCATGTGGAGAATCAAGTCTGCCACAACAAGAAAAGCCTCCCATTACTTCAAGCATGTCCACAAGGAAACAATGAGCAAAACAAGCCTGGAATTTGTGCATCTTCGGATATCTGGCAGACCTCCAAAATGGCAAAAACAACAGAGGCTATTTAGGCAAATGAACAATAAGACATGCATCATCTATTGTGGCCCATTCTGCACGGTTGGAAGTGAATCCACAGGAAAAATTGGTTCATATCCAAACGCTTAGAGTGTGGAGGTAGACGGAACTAATCCTGCCAAATTCATTCCTAAATAGAAACACCGTATTTTGGCACTACTGTGTACACTTTTAAGTTCATCATTTAGTAGTTTCTGTAGAGACAGAGTAGCAAGCGACTCCAAATATTAAACATGTTTAAATGCTCCTCTAAACACAATGCAAATGCATATGATAATTTGTTGTAAATTTCACCAAGTGAATTATGTGTCATATTTGAAAATTGCTTTTTGTAGTAAACATAAAGGCTAATATGACAGAAAAAAAGAAAAGACAACTGATAGGATAAACTGATCATTCCTTTTTGCATTTGCTAAGCAAAGAAATAACATAGATGCAAGCATACTGACATCTTGGATTTCTTGGTGTCTAGTGCCACCTAGTGGCTCAAAAACAACACAGACGCACACATGCACATGTAAAATAGAGAAGCCCTGCAGTTTGCTGGAATAAATATTATTTTTTTCTGTGAGTGCTTCTCTCCATATATTATTTTCCAAAAATTGTCGGTGTTTTCCAGTCAATTATTAAGATGTGATTGACTTGAAGATCGTTCAAATATATTTGTGTCCTTTTTTGGTGTCATTTTGTTTCTCTTTGTAGTTCATTTACATCTCTTATTAGTTAGTAGGTTGATAGTTAGTCTTTGAGAGAGGTTTGCCTTTTTTTGGTAATTTTGTATCTCTTTGTAGTTTGTTTGCTTCTCTTTGAGGTCATTTTGAGTATTTTCTTGGTTGATAGGTGTTCTTTTGAGTGACATTTTCCACACATGCATAGATGTTTGCATATGTCTTATGTTTGCATATGAGTGTGTACACTTGTCCACCATTCAGTTAGCGATGCAAGACACAGATTAATCTCCCTGCGTGCAGCAGAAAACAAATCACTTGTACATAATTAGCAGGGGCAAGGTTATGAGTGACACTGAATTTCATCTTAATTACAGGAGGGAAATTTGTTCCATTAATTTTATGGGGTTTGCATGAACACATCTCAAATAAGTTAATCACACCTGTCATTCTTCTGGTAAATGTTCACAACAACAGGACGATCACTTCATTTATTCTTATGGGAACTTCTGATTTCAACAATAAGCCTGCATTGGTTTACAAAATATTTATGTCGATGACATGTTGGAGAGCGCGTGCAGTTGTGGTTCTGGCTTATTTCAATCAATGGGGCCAAAATGGGACCAGGGAGTGTCATTTACCAACACACATTGCATGTATTAAATACATGACTTACACAGTCGTATCTATAGGATGGGCATACACAAGGTAGCCAACAGGGCCAACCATATTCCCATTATTAAACCTAATGATTCTTTACAGCCCAGATTAATATAAAACAATAATGAAGGAGCTCTTAGAAGCAGCTAGCAGACCTTCTGTTCAAGCTCATTCACATGTCACACACACTGCAAATACAAAACTACCATGAAACCAAATTATTCAAAGCCGCGGCGGGCTGACAGCAGCAACAACACAACAGCTTCAATAGGATGAAGTCAGGTAATTTTGGACACTTTTTGGATGATTAACAAGAAAACCAGCAAAAACTATGTGGTCTATCTTTGTTGCTTTGTTATGGTTCTCTGCTATGAGTCTATGAAAAAAAATGTTGTTAAGTAAAATAATTTCGAAACTTTAGGACTTCAAACAGGTCAAAAACCCTGACCTCAGTCCGATAACATGTTCAGGTAAACTGGGACAGCAGGTAAGGTCATATGAAAAAATCATGTTTGTGTGTTTTTAACTGGTTAAATGCATTTATCTCATTAATTTGTTAAATCATTCATGTAACCTCTGGCTATTTATTAAAAGATGATTGTTAAACTTTTTAGCCATGCTGTTCCCATTCTTTTGTTGTCTGTTTCCTTGGAGCCATATTGTCTACAATTGACATGCATGTGTGTAACAATTATGGCTAATTCTTGAGTATTGTGGCTGATATGGACTCACAGAATCAATTTTGATATTTTCTAAGAGAAAAAAATACTAAAATTTCTGTAAATGTCTGGAATGTAATGTGTTTTTTTATTATTATTATCAAATTAGATGCCAGTCAAAATGTTGGTGATTACAAAGGGATTATATCCAAATATATTCTTGTCGGCATAAAGTTAAAGTATAATTATTGACATGCTTGCGTAACAATTATGGCTTATTCTTGAGTATTGTGACTGATGTGGATATGGACTCACAGTTTTAATTTTCAGTTTTATTTTTTCTGAGACAATAAAATCTAAAAAAAAAAAATAAAATAAAAAAATAATAATAAATAATAATTTAAGTCAGAGTTATTTCATCCAGTAACCTAAACCATGCTGGTTTTAGCATAGAACTTTTTTACCTGAATACATTAAGTACTCACTCAAAACCCTTTCCCATAAAAAAGTAAAGAGCGTAGTGAAAATATCTGTATAACTTTGAATAAAAAACAGCATCCTGCAACTACTTTTGTTGTTATGCCCTTATTATTTTAGCTGCAATTTACTGTTCTGCAAGTTGAGACCTGTAATATTTTTAACTCTAAGACTAACAATCTAAATGATTGTTTCATGTAAAGCACATTTGTAGCAACAACTCGAGGACATGTTTAGTCCTGCTAATATTTAAGAGCCCAACAAGTCACACTGTATTTGTCCAATTTAACCTTATGTCTCAAATTACCTGACTTCACTGTGTTAAAGCGAATGACTCACTACAGCTCAGCTTAATAAAAACAGTAATAAAGAAATTCTAGCAGACAAACATTGCAAATGCAAAACAACCAATAAAACCAAATTATTCAAAGCCTCGGCGGGCTGACAGCAGCAACAACACAACAGCTTCAGTACAGTACATAATATCGCTTTCATATTAACAAGAAGAGCACAATTAAGAGATGAAAATCGATTAAAATACAGTCAAAAGTAGACATTTAGCCATAAAGGAACAAGCAAGCAAAGAGACAGAGAAGTAAACAGTAGGTGTGTCTCACTTACGTTGGTGACGTCCAAGTTCATGTGGCTTTCCAGAAATTTCCACGTCATGATATGTCCCACTGCACCTGCTGTCTGCGTCCGTGTTTCGGTTAGTTGGTTAACAAAAGTCCATTTCTTCGTTCTCCGTCGCCGCTAATTAGCTTATGCAGCTGTTCCAAAACGCGGTAGCGTTAGCATTAGCAACATTACGAAACAAGCTAACTAGCCAATATTATTTCATATAAATAACGTTGATAAATGTCAATTGTCACATTATATGGTTGGCTTCGCCGTTAATTTAATAGTTTCCTTTTTAAAAATCGTCCACTTACGGCTTTGCCGCGGCCTGACAATGACAATACCCCGACATGGTGTTTTGACCTTCAGACAGGAAACTAATTCTTCTTCTTCTGTGTGTTTAATTGACTTTTAATTAACTCTATTGAGTGGCGAAAGGATGACGTATTTTTGTAGGCCAACCAACCAGGAAGTTGGCATCGCAGTGGTTCCCTCATCAAAAACCTTATGGGATTTTTAAATGGGATTTGCGATTATCGCCAAAAACAAACAAAAAAAGCTCTCTGATGAACAGACTTACACGTTTTGTTTAGCATGATAATATTCACAGAGGGACACAATTTTTGTGAGTTCTGAAGCATAAATGAAATGGCCAGAAGCAAAAAAGCTATTATTAGGCAATTTAAAATAGATCCACGGACCATACACCAATGGTCGCACGACTTAAACGTCACAACTACAACTACAACTGTAAACACCGATTTATAATAGATCCATGGTAAAAACACGATCGAAGAATATTATAAACAGATAAATCTACAAGTTTGAGAGCGACTCTGGAAAGCTGTAAAGGCGGGCAAGTCGCGGACGTATTTTACCTTGCAGAACAAAACGTCTAAATATATTTATCCTGTGTTAACCACAGACCTTATTTAAGGCATTTTACCCAAAGCCTATTTTAAAAGCCCACAGACTTTAAGACGGGGGAACCGGAGCTGCTAAAAGGTTAACGGACCTGTGTTTAATCCTGTTAGGGTGCAGTGTCGTCTATTGATCACATGATTGGCGACGTTCACCTGCAGTTACAACCACAGGGGGCGCTGTTTCCCCTATATACGGAAAACAAGAAACTTACTGTTTACTTATTATTTACTATTATCATATTATTTTTTTAATTTCATTTAGAGCCATTATTTTATTAATTATTAATTAGTTACTTATTATTAATAGTTTATTTCCTAGGTAGTATATAATATAAAGTAAGAAAAATATTTCAAAGATCTTTCAATGTAATTGTCTCGAAATCTCCAAAATCACACCATTTATAGATAAATACTGAAATATTGTTATTTAGGGATGGTCATGCATTTCCCCTTAGTCATACAGAATGGATTAAGGGGAAATATTTGTAAATCCGGGGAGGGTTATGCTATATCAAAAAAAAAAAACTACTCTCCTTTACAAATCAAAATGTTGGTGATAGCAAAGGGGTTACATCCAAATAAGCTGTTTGCAATAAAATACGTTTATATGTAGAATATGACATTCATTGTATTGCTTTGCATCTTTTCCCCTTGCATCTGCGATTTCTCTTGGGATAGCCTATTGCTGGACATTCTTCAGCTTTATTTTCCAGTTTATCAGGAAGTAATTAAATGTAATAAGTTACATCACTTTCATTTTTTTTTGGGATTGTTTTGGTTTGTTGTTGTTGTTTTTTATATCATGACCCCTCCCTTGAGGTACAGATAATTTTCCTTAAGCCAGCCAGCCACCCTGACGGACTGGAGAAAAATGCATGACCGTCACTCCACGATTACCATATCTTTTGTGTGTCTTTGGGTGTTTGTTTTTTTAGTCAAAACAAACAAAACCACCATTCAAAGCTGAAAATCCCTCCCCTAAACCAGATAAAAGAACTCCCTCCCCAGTGCTAAAAAAATATTTGAGGTATCTCCCCCATTTTGCGCCAACTTTCCCCTCTCATAAATAACGAGTCCCTTATTCATAACTTTTTTTTAAGTAACCAATAATCTGTAAAATATTACATTTCAAAAGTAACCTTCCCAACACTTACTGTAGTACCGGAAATTAATTTGATCACCCTTTCCTTCAGTTGTAAATACAGATTTTATTTTGAAAGCCACAACAGGAAGTTTGTATTTTATTTGGGCAGGCTCGCGGGACAAGCCTCTCGAGCTGTAAACCAATCACAGTGCATCTCAGCCACGCGATTACTTTCCATGTCCCATCACAAACACTGGCAGTCTGAAGGAGTCCCAAGACGACTTTTCATTTGTAAGATTGACATTAAAGTAAGAAATAACATTGATTTTACTGTAAGTGTTTATTTACCCAGGTCAGAGAGCCGTTTGCAGCCTGATCGGCGGAGTTTTAGCGGATAAAGCATAAAGCCTCAGCTCGCTAATGTTCACGTCAGGCTGTTAGATGATAGCCAGGCTGACGATACCGTTATCTAACGTCCAGCAGCAGGGGGAGAGGTGGTGTTATGTTGGCCTGGCACCACAGATAGTCACATTATTATTATTAATATATGGTAGGAAACATTAGTTTAGCACCCGGTTTGGTAACGCTGTTGTTTGAGCGCAGGTGCAGTTTGAGGCAAGCACGTCCCGTTGAACTTAATTTTAAAAATCACAAATTTAAATGTCTTTCCGGGTTTTAAACATGTATAACTCTTAAAACACGACATAACACATTTTTGACATTCATTTAGGTACTGTTTTCAATTCGGGATAGATTGTATGTCAAGTAATAAAGCTGCAATACATTTATAAATATATATAAATAATCAGTGTGTAATGCATGTAGTAACGCAGTTGTAAAGCCATACCTCCTAATAATGCATTGATCTCAACTTTTAAATTCGAATACACAAATGTAATATACATTGCAGAGCTACTAACTTGTTAGATTGCATTATTTTTGTAAGTGTACACATCTAAGTTGGCGTTTCGGATTGGTCCACATGAACCTAACTGCCCCTACAAGATTGAGGATGGTCTGGAATATATATGAACTAGTCTATATTTAGACCAAGTCAGCAGCAGGCTGCAAGAAGCTAATCTGAGGTAGGTGTTAGGATTAGGCAAGACTTTATTCACACATTGTGTGTCTTTATTTTGCCTGCTCCAATTTAATAAATAGGCAAAATGTGCCTTTAAATTTCCACCTTTAGAATAAAAGGTATTAAGGTAAATTAAAACCAAAGATGAAGCAATGACAATTAAAGAACCAGAGAGAAACAAACCAGAAATTATCACAGTTAATCTGCAGAATAAATTACGACTACAGTGACACTGAATAAAGAGTAAAAGTACACACTGTTCTGTACACCGGGGCAGCATCTAGAGCGACACCTACACCTGAAGCTCAGAGACAGATTGCTCTTGACAGCATTAGTGCATTCAGTAACCGTGATGCAACTGTTGTGACATGGTAGTACTTCAGATGTGGTCACTGTTGCTGTTAATGCATGCTTTTGTTTCTAGGAGGTGTACAATGCTGGTGATGCAGTCAGTGAGGGGTGCAGTGAAGCATGCTGGGAGCCAGTGCAGTGTTGCGCGATTGATGTCAGCAGTATGTGGTATCAGCTCATCCTCACGACAGTTGGCAGCTTTTGGGAGAACAGCTCCCTCATCCTGCACTGATACAGACCACCCTAAAGTCCTCATCACTGGTGGGTGTTTGACTGGTCTGTGTTACTATATCAGCTCTATCTTTTAGGTTTCCTCCTATAATATAAAGTTTAACACAGACACAATGACTCTTGTCTTTGGTAACTCATTTTTCTTTCTTTTTGTCCATTGCAGGAGGGCTTGGACAGCTCGGGGTGGGGCTCGCCAAGTTGCTGAGGTAAGGAGTTACATCTTGGCTATCAACTCAATAATCTAGGATGTAGTTCAAAAACCAGCGAAAACAGTGAAAAATCTTCTCTTCGGTTAATATTTACATTTTGTTTACATTTTTGTTTCACCTTCAGGAGACGATTTGGAAAAAACAATGTGATCCTTTCCGACATCAGGAAACCCCCCAACCACGTTTACCACAATGGTGTGTTTTTTGGTTTTTTTTCTTCCATGGAATTCAAAATAAATTGACTTTTGGGTCTGTGCAATTTTTTCAACACAGGTACAAGATTATATAATACCTGATCGATTTTTACCAACCAAAAAAACATCACTCAGGTTTTGTTGTGAGGTTGTTTTCAAGCAAATCTGTCAATTTTAGGATAAATGTTTCCTTTGGGGGAATTCATTCTCATTTGGGCCCAGAAAATATAGAAAAAAATAGTCTTTTGTGTCCCCCACAGGTCCATTCATCTTCTCAGACATTCTTGACTATAAGAACCTCAGGGAAATTGTGGTGAACAACAACATCAGCTGGCTGGTTCACTATTCAGCTGTGCTGTCCGCTGTCGGAGAGAACAACGTCGCACTAGCCAAAGAGGTCAACATCACAGGTAAATGCGCAAACATTTTCATTAAATTTATATTACTGTGAAAGTACCGAAGATTACAGATTCTGTTGTAAAAGTATTTAGCTTCACCTCAACACGGACTCTTACGTGCACCCTCTCTCTCTTTGTAGGTCTCCATAACATATTAGACATCGCAACCGAACATGGTCTGCGTGTGTTTGTCCCCAGCACGATCGGTGCCTTCGGTCCGTCCTCACCCAGGGACCCAACCCCCCACCTGTGTGTGCAGAGACCGCGCACCATCTACGGTGTCTCCAAGGTCCATGCAGAGCTGATGGGTGAGGTGAGGCACACAGAGGCATCAAGTGTGTTGAAATGTTGACCCCAAAGGAGCCAATTTACAGCCTCAGATCCTCAGGTGGGGCCCATCTGGTCATTCCAAAGTTGAGGCTCAAAACTACAGGTGACCGTGCTGTTGCTATCAGGGCCCTCGGCTCTGGGACGACCTGCCCGAGGAGATAAGGCTCACAGAAACAGTGACTTCTTTTAAATCACTTTTTAAAACCCATTTTATAGACTTGCTTTCATGTGATTGTGTTTTTTTATTTATTTTAATTTTTTTTTTTTTTTTTTTACTTCTTTTTTTAAAACCTATTTTATTTTACTTTTTATTTATTTTTTTTAACCAATGTTAATTTCTTTTTATTTCCTTGAATTTGTGGTTTTATTGCTTTTGTTGTTTTTGGTCTATTTATTTGTATTATTTTCCATTGACATTTTGCATCTTGGTTTGTTCGTCCTCTTGTTTTAATTTTTCTCCTAATTTTACCCTAGCTTTGTCTCGCTTGTGTTCAGTAGGACTGTATGGCTTTTTTTGTGGTATTGCCCTCTGTGTATCCCATTTCTACTTTTGCTTTGTTTGTCAAAGCATATGTAAACTCTGTTTTAAAGGCAATACATAAATAAAGTTCTTATTACCTTTTAAAGCTTTGCCTCCCTCTCTTTGTCAGTACTACCACCACAGGTACGGGCTGGATTTCCGCTGCCTCAGGTATCCAGGAATCATCTCAGCTGACTCCCAGCCTGGAGGAGGAACCACAGGTAAGCATTTCTGAGGAGGAGGTGTTTAAAGAGATAGTACAATTTCTTTTAAAGTGGGGTTGTGTGAAATACTTAGCCATAGTGAGTGTTTCCCACAATGGATGCCAGTCGGCACGCTCCCTGTTTAGAGAAGCAGACAGAAGCACCAGCAAAATGTATTTGGCAGTGTTAGACCAGCAGCTCTCGTGTTCTGCAAGTTAAAAATTATTGTTTTTGTAAAAGGATTCTGGTGGCTTTGACAAGAGCGGAGATATGTTTCAGTTCGCCAAAGAAAAGCTGTGAAAATATTCTAAATGTAGCACAGACTACCTCCCTTTAATATATTTTGATGCCTCCCCCGTTCACAGCAGTACATGGCTTAGCTTATGTGGCAGTAGTTCTGTCTGCTTCTCCAAACTGGGGGCATGTTGACAGCTATCTACTGTAGGTAACTCACTGACGTCCTACAAGCCCCCTTTAATAAATTCAAACTATCCCTTTAAGGTGAAAGCTACCTTAGAGTGGAATAAAGATGGTGGACCGAGCTTTTGTAGTTAGCTACTGTTTATACGGATTTAACAAAAGAGATATAATGCGTTCTGTTGTTGTTGGTCTTAATCTTGAACTGTTTTTTCTAATTTCCCAGATTATGCTGTCCAGATCTTCCATGCAGCTGTGAAAACCGGTTGTTTTCAGTGCAACCTGCGCAGCGACACGCGGCTTCCTATGATGTACATTGGTAATGTCGGACATTGTAATTTTGTCAAAAAATAGCTGTTTTTTTCTGTCACTATTTCAATTTTCCTAATGATGCTCAAACTGTAATCCACCTTGTTTTCCCTCCATCTCTTTCTTATCTCTCCTCTCCTGCTCACCCGTCATTTTGCCCCCCCTTCGTCTGAACCTCTTCCTGTCCAGATGACTGTCTCAGGGCCACTTTAGAGTTCTTGGAGGCTTCGGAGGAAACACTTCTCAGCCGCACCTACAACATCAATGCTATGAGCTTCACACCACACGACCTCACCCAGGAGATACACAAAGTCCTGCCTGACGTCAAGGTCACCTACAAAGTGGATCCAGTCCTGCAGGCTATAGGTGAGACCGGTGTCAGACTACCTAATAGTCACAAAGAGTTTTGGCTGAATACCAAATCTCTTTCCTGTCTCTTTTTATTTTTTTAGCGGACGGCTGGCCAATGGCATTCGATGACAGCGCGGCGAGGCGGGACTGGGGCTGGAAGCATGAGTACGACCTCTCAGAGTTGGTGCAGACCATGCTGACCCACATCACCGTGCAAAACCAGCTCGCACAAGTCTACTGAGCCTTTTGTAGCAAAGCTTTATTTTGAAAATACAGTACTGTGCAAAAGTCTTAGGCCACCAGTTACTGTTTTAGCAAAGTTTGAATGAGGATATCTTTCTTTTATTCTTTCTTTTTGTGTTTCTTTCTTTAATTCTTTCTCAGTCTCTTTATTCAGATACAAAAAAGAAAACAGAACAATGCATTAAAACAAACAAACAGATTGAAGTCAATATTTAGTGCAAAACAAAGAATTGCACAATCATAAAAAAAGGTAGCTCAAATTATTGTTTTATTCTGAAATATTAGCATTTTTAATACAGTGTAAATGTTTCCTGCATGTTCTGATTGCACTGTAGTAAAGAGACTACTGAGAAATAAATATGCGTGGTTATTTTAACCCTCCTAAAATAAAAAAGTTTCAGGTGGCCTAAGCCTTTTACACAGTACTGCGCGTGAGGATTTAAGAGCATTTTAGCCTTCAGTATTTTATTTTAAAAAGTTATGTCTCGACAAAGTCACCACATATGACCTGAAATATTAAAAAAAAGAGGACTAAAAAATAGTCTAATAAAAAATAAATGCAATCAATTTGACCATAAAAATACAATGTGAACCTCCATATCAGAAGCATAAAGACATTCCACCTCTCTTCACTCTTCCTCTCCCTCCTAATCTGTCCATCACATCTCTTTTCTCCCTCTTAATCTCCATCCATCCGGCGTTTGTGCAAGAGCACGCTGGATACAATTGCAAAGTTACTGAAGTGTTAAGAGAGTTGAGTTCTCTCTCTGAATGTACTGTATTCATGTCATATTGTGAATGTAAGTATGCAGATGACAGCCTGCTGTATATTATGCGTCTGTCATATGTAGCAGCTAAACGCTTGCCTTAGGGAGGCACCTCTGCCATCCCAAAAACCAGCTGACTCCGAGTTCGAGCTGCACTCCAACTGGTCACCAAACGTACTGTAACCATAAACACAGAAAGGCTTTATTTGGGTACTGTTGCTCTAGAGTTTTGCCCAACTGGCAGCCCTGCTGTAGTTTACAGGTGCTGCAACCGTAGTTGCCAAGCAGAGCTGTTGACCTTTAAAATAAATGTTCCAGTTAAAGAAGAAAAGCTTCTAATAGCTGTTTGACTTTTGCACTAGCTGCTTTTATATTCGTGTTATTTCTATTTTAATGACTTGTATTGTTGCATTCTGTCTAGAAGCTGCAGTCTCGGTGCTGAATCTTTATGAATGTTCTTTATGAATCAATGAATGTAGCAGTCATTTTTATTTTACTGAGTAAAACTGAGCTCTTCAGTTTTGGAGCTGTGCTGTCTGTTTGTGAAAGATGTGTAGAATGAAAAGCATTACAGCTCAAGTTGTTTTAATTTTTGGGATATTTGTGTTATTTATAGAGCTATTCTTTGCAGCTTTTTCTGTCAAACCAAAGACTTCTTTTTTTTTTAAATAAATACTTGAAACTTGAAATGAAACCACTTCTTACAGCTTTTCCATTGAAATCTAGTGAATCTAGCGAGTAGATCTAGTTTCATTTGTCTATCTTGTAATTGCCTTTGTCAAAATGAGTCTCCTTGTTCCACCTGAAAGTACACACGGATGTAAAAACATTTAAACCTAGTACTTTTTTATTTTACTTACATTTACCTGTTGGCAAAATGTAGATTAATCAAACTCACTCTAATAACCATATTCCTACATAAAACCTACATCTGCACAAGGCCACATATTTACTAATTTCTACACTGTAAATATAAACTGTTTTAACCTGAAAACGTTAGTGTCTGGGCTGCCTTACATTTTTAAGTTAACTGAATTTTTAGAAGATAAGTTAAATCGTGACAAAATGATCTCGACTTGATGATTTTTTTCAAAAATTCAGTCTAAAATTTGTTTTAAAAATGATCTCTATAAGGTCTTAAGAAGCATTACATTTTAGTGTCTCATACCTGAAGATACTTTTTTAAATTTCCCACAATGGACAATGATGTAGGTCAGAAATGGTGAGAAATAACACAGAAATCTCCAGAAGCAAAAGAGTTCAAAATGGAAATTACTTGTTCATACGTCCTGTCTTCACACTGCACGCCCAGACTCCCTCTGTCCTGTTTTTGCTGTGTGCTGCTTCGCCTTTCCTGCTGCGTCTGGATGTGCGCCGCTGTGACTTGTGTTACAGAGAACAGGACTGTGGAGCCGTCCTGTGGCCAGAGCCGCCTGCTGCAGTCTGAGCTGCAGGATGTCGCTGAGCAGGGACGCCTCTTGGTTCAGACTCTGCAGCATCTGGCCCTCTGTGGCCCTCACTGCTGCACGAACCAACGCCACAACACCCTGCAGAGTAAAACTGTTCATCAGAGCACTGAAGATATTCCAAAATTCTTTTTCCTTTTGTGAGTCTTACCTCTTTGTCCAGTTGCTCATTTTCAGGAACATCAACCTCCCCCAAAGTGACCCTTGACCCCTCTCGCAGCCCCTGCAGCATCTCCTCCTTCTGCCGCAACATTGAGGTGAGCTTCCCTCGTTGGTGCTGATGCTCCCACTCATGTAAATCTGTCCCCTGCACATTAACACACACTCATCACATGCATGTGTTCACTGGAGCTGTCTGCTAGGGGTTGAATGTAACTAAGTACATTTACTCAAGTACTGTACTTAAGTCAAAATGTGTGTGGTACTTTACTTGAGTATTTTCTGTTCATGCTACTCTATACTTTTACTCCACTACACTTTAGAGGGAAACGCTGTACTTTTTTCTTCACTATATTTAACTGTCAGCTTTACTTATTTTACAAATAAGATCTTTGCATAAAAATTATGAGTAGACTTTATGCAAAGGTTTTCTTTTTTCTTTTTAATGTTGAGATCTTTGGGGTGTTTTTTTTCCTCTGTGTATGTTTTTTTATTCTTTCTAATTTGTTTTTTTAAACACACACACACACACACACACTTTTGTTTTCTGTTTCTTTTTTACTAAGTTTGGGGTGTTTTTTACTTCTTTTTTTAAATAATTTTGAGGTAATGAGGTGTTTTGTTTTTAGATTTTCCTGCATGAGGTACTTTTACTTTTAATAATTTAGCATATTTACTTACTTTTACTTAAGTAACATTTTCATGCAGGACCTTAACTTGCAACAGAGTACTTTCGCAGGGTGGTATTAGCACTTTTACTAGAGTAAAGGATACTTCTTCCACCACTGCTGGTTGCTTGTCACTGATGATAGAAGCTTTGTTACCTGTGCTAGAGGACAGGGCGTGGGTGGCAACTGCACCTCCAAGTGTAGCTGAGCGATGGACATGTTAGCAGCTCCGCTCACTGCCGCCTGGAAAAGCCTCCGCCGGCTGATGCAGGTGTCTGTGAGGAAGCGGGTGAACTCGTGTCGGTGGACAGAGGTGAGGTTTGGCAAATATTCAGACAGCGCGTCTCTCAACAGGGACAACAGTTTGGGTACATTGAGACCTGATGGATAAAAGACAAGATAGAAGCCTGGGAGGTTTATTCCACCAATCACCAGCAGAATAAGATACACAACTGCGCTCTTTGAATGATGTTTTAATAAAACACACGAGCAGATTGTCTGCGGTTTGCTCTGACCGTCCAGCTGAGGGAAGATGCCTTTGGCAATCACAGCAGCCCGGATCACGTGACGCCAGGGGAAGCCACTGGCCGCAGCGAACATGGCGATGTCATACACAAACTCCTGGTGGAAGCACTGCCGTTCATCGCAGAACTCAGGCCAAGAGAAGTGACAGCTGAGCCTCTGCACACCTGCCTCTCTCTGTCACAGACAGGGATACACACACAAAAACACAATTATTTTATTATTAATGCACTGATGAATATGCAGGATTTTAAGTTGTGGAGCTTTAATTTTTATTTATGACACAACTGAACTGAATTGTTCTGCACTTCTGTCTTTGAATTATAATTTAATCACTTTATATACACATTGTTTTTGCTGATATAAGCAGTGATGGATGAAGCATCTAGATCCTTTATTTCAGTAAAAGTATTAATACCACTCTGTAAAAATTATATGTTACAAGTAGAAGTCCTGCATTGAAAATGTTACTTAAGTTAAAGTAAGTATAATCAGGGAAAAAGTATTACAAGTAACCAATGCAGAAAAATTTAAAAAAAAAAAACACCCAAAAAACTCAAAATTTTTAGAAAAATCATAGAAAAAACACCCCTCAAATCCCTCAAAATCATCAGGATGAAATAAACTTTTTTCTTTCCTTTTTTTTTTTTTTTTTTAAATCAAGACCCCCCCGAGTTAGTTAGTTTGACTTGAGCTTCCCTGACTGTCTGGGGGAAATACATTGCCTCCCCCGTTTTGCACCAGCCCTCCTCTCTCATAAATAATGAACAGAGCCTTATACCTTACACAGTTTTGTAGTTAATGCAAAGTATCAGATTATAATAGGCCATTATACTGTTTTGTAGTTATATTAACAATCTTCAAAGTAACTATGTCAAATAAATATAGTGGAGTGGAGTACAATATTTCAGTCTTAAATTAAATGGAAGAGAGTATAAAGTAGCATAAAATGTAGATACTCAAGTACAAGTGCCAAAAGTTGTACTCAAGTGCAGTATTTGAGTAAATAGCCCATATAATAAAAACATTTCAGAACTTAACATGAAGTATAACTCTTAGTAATGTAGCTGGGAGACATTAGTATAAACGTTTTAGTGGCTATACGGTGCAAAGAATGAGCAGCAGTGTGTGTTTTGTTAGTTCGCTAGCGTTAACTCTCTAACCGGTTACTGCGTGTTTGGGTCGATTATCTCGTGTTACAAAGTTCCTGGCGACATAATAACACGACATTCTGTTTTCATTCATTAAATAAAGTTCCCAGATGTTAATTCAATGCTCGCCTACCTGCTGCCTCGCTATCTGTGCTATTTCGCTCTCTGTAAGGGACTCCATCATTTATAAACTACGCAAGGGCACTTGGTTGCCATTGGAGACAGACGGACGCAGGAGCGTCGGTTGGGAGCGCGACGCAGTGAACGCGATCACGTCACTCGTACGTACGACGTGAGGCAGGGGTCAGTTTATGGAACGTTGTGGGATGAAAATAAAATGAAATAAAACAAAACTCAGCGTCTCGCACTTCAGACAATATTAAAGGCACATGAATCATTTAAATACAAATATAAACTACAAATACATTTAAAGGAAACCTTACAATAATTTTTAATAAAGTGCTATTTTAAAATTCGTGCCGCTGTTGGTGGAATGTAACAATTGATTTATGATTCTAAAATCAATAAGATTTAATCGTCCTCAATGGTTTGAAACAAATAGGAAACTATTCATATCTTTTATTTCATTTTTAATTTCTTTTTTAAATTGTATCTTAAATTTAAATTAAATCATGTTTTATTTGTAGTGTTTTAATTTTTGTCCTATTAATGCTTTTATTATTTTTATGCTTTTGTATTTATTCATTTATACTGACATTTTGCGTCTTGCATTATTTTGTCTTCTTGTTTCAAAGTTATCTTAACTTTGCTATAGTTTTGTCTTGCTTATGTTTTGGTGGAAAAGTTGTCTTAGACACTGTTATTGTTTGTCAGTGAGTTTGTTAGAGAGCCACTAATTGGTGCTATCATGTCACTAGGCTTAATCCATCAGGGCCTACAGATGGCACACACAGGGTTAATCCTCTTTAGCATGAATCCCACTCCTCTTCTTCTCCCCCTTCCTCCTGTCTTCTCCTCCTCCCCCTATGGTTCTCTAAAAAACGGAGGAGTGCATTTTTTATGTAAAGATAACAGATTGAGATTACGTTAAGGTAGCCATATCAACAACATACAGTTTCCGGTCGGGTACTTAAAAATAAAAGTTTTATTAGCTAAATTACTAAAGGTATAACATTTTTATCTTCGCATGAAAATTATTATGTAGATAATTAATAGCATTAGATATATGTATGTAACTGTACTAATATAAAAAAAAACCTCACATTTTGTTGCTCATGAAAAATGTATTGGGGTGTGAGTGGGGTTCTGCTAAATTTCAGGGAATTTCCACAGAAAAGCAGGTAAAATGTAGTTTTAGAGTTTCTAAATAATTTGTCCATGAGTAAAATGTTCTAAAATTAATTTTAAAAAGGTCTGTATTGCCTTCCCTCTCCCTCCTCTACATTTGATACGGAAAACTTGGAAGAATATGACAGTTCTTAACCTAAATTTTAGGGTCATTGGTCTCTGGCTTAGTTGTAAAAAAACATTTTTTAGATTATGGGGCTAGACTCTTTCTTTTGAGCTTAATTCCTCATGCCCAAGAGGAAGGAACTCAGAAAACTGTTGAAAACTGAGTAGCTACATTTAGTTTACAAGTACTGTACCTAAGTATTAATTTTAGGTACTTAAAACGTTTACTCCACAAACACTTCAGAGGGAAATATTGTACTTTTAACTTCACTACATTTATCTGATAGCTTAAGTTACTTTACAAGTTGTTGTTTTTTTTTAATTAAAAAAAACACAAGAAGGGTTTATGAAGTAGATTTTGTTATTTTTTAATTTAAATGGGTTTTGGGGGTGTTTTTCTATTTTCTTATCGATTCTGAAGTTTGGGACATTTTTTTCCCTCTCTTTATAATTTTAACTTTTGGACATTTAATTGTATTCTTTGAAATTAATATTAGTTTCGGATTTTTTTCTATTTTTATTTTTATTTCGAAGTTTGACGCGTTTTCTTGATTGTTTTGTTTGCATGCATTTTTTTTCTTTTTTCAATAGTTTTTGATTTTTTGGGATGTGTTTTTGTCTTATGATTTTTCTGCATTGGGTACTTTTAATACTTAAGTACGTTTTGCTGGTTCTACTTAGCTTGTAAATATTCTAGCCTTTAATGTTGCCGTAAAAAACCTGAGCTGCATTAATTTGAAGGTCTACATCAGCGTACTTCCGGTCAATACAATGCTATCTTGACGCGCGTGTGAACATGCGCCTCATATCTGCGATCTGCGAGGTGAACTGAAGGCGCAGCGCTGCTCGGACCGATGTGGCAGACGGAGCTGTCCACCGCTGCTCCACCTGACTTCAGCACCTGACAGCTTCATGTTTTTATCTGGACCTCATCAGCCAGTGATCTAACGTCATCATCACATCGGTATGCGTCAGGAAAGGTGAGATTCATCTCTTTATTTTCCCTCAAACTCCTGTGGCTTTACAGCAACATGCACTTTAAACTCCTGTAGATCAATCTGCGCGTTGGTCACGTTTGGTGTCATTTTATAACTATTTTCTTGTGTAGTCTCTGTGTTTAGGAGGAGGTACGCACATATATAATCTCTATATACACGCACAGTATTTGTTTGTGTGTGAGATCCAGTTGTGAGGATGAGGTGAGTCACACACACCTGCTTATTGGATGAGAGACAGGGAGCAGGAGGGACTGTACAGGGAGGAGTGAGTGGACATCCAAACTAGGCCACACATGGTATAATCTGCCCTCTGCTTTCTTCTTTATTTGTCCCCCTGATTAAACCAATTACACTTCAGCTCTGACCAGCGGTGGAGGAAGTATTCACATCCTTCACCTAAGAAGAACAAACAGGGGAAATACTCTGTTACAAGTCCTGCATTGAAAATGGTACTTGAGTAATAGTAAGGAGATATTATCAGGAATATGTACTTTAAGTATTTAAATACACTAAATGCAGAAAAATCTTTAAAAAGTGAGAAAAATATACCAAAACCTTAAAATGATTAGTCAGAAAATATATTTAAAACAACAAAATTACACACAAACACACACACACACACACAAAAACCCCTCACAATTATTAGAAACTAAAAAAACAATTAAAAGCGAGAAAAGAAGAAAAAAACTGTGTTCCAATTAAATTTCCAGCTGAAATGGGTTAATATTAATATTATCTAATATGTGTGTATGTGTTTGTAAAAAAACACTCAACATTATTAAAAAAAAAATAGAAACCAAGACCCTTAAAATTAATTATAGAAAAATTAAACAAGAAAAAGACTTTAAATTTGTATCAAAATTGCTAGCAATACATTGTAATAGTGTAGTGGAGTAAAATATACAATATTTCCCTCGCAAATGTAGTGGAGTCAAAGTATAAAGTGGTAAGAAAAGAACAGACTCAAGTAAAGTGCAAGTACCTCCGATTTGCACTTTAGCACAGTTCTTGAGTAAATGTACTGAGTTAAATTCCACCACCGGCTCTGACAGGACTCTGTTTACTTTTGTTTACATGTTAAGAGGCAGAAAATTAAAGTCTCTGTCTGATTGTTGTTGCGTAATACCAACAACAATGCAGAGGTGATGATTTCCTAGATTTATCCGCAAGGAATTCCCATCAGCACCAGCAGTTTTCCAGAGACCAGCTGCCTGATGCTTCACTTTGACGCTCCTGTCAGCACAGGACCTACTCATCCCTGACTTCCTGTCTACCCAGAATCCTCTGAGGCCCACCTCCTCTTGACTGTCTCTCATAAAAGCTGTGAAGCAGACACGGACTGATGAATGAGGGGTTACGTAAGTCGGGATGTTTAAATGATAGTAAAAGATTTGTTGTGTAAACTGCACTTGGTGTTCTCAAAAGCACCACAGTGTCTACAGTAACTTCGATTTTGAGATTTGTTTTTCTTTTTTTGCCGTTTTTAAACTTGAATTTAAAGTGCTTTCAGTTGGCGTTTCAGTATGGTGTCCTTGAAGCGCAGCAAGAGGCTGTTCTTATTGAATCTGAAAGTTTGAAGGACTTTTGTGACAATAGTCTGCTAAAAACTCTTTCAATTTCATATTCAACCTGAGTCTTATTTTGTAGTTTTACTTAGAAAGACAAAACCTCGATAGACCCCAGAATTTGGTTAAACTGGACTGAGAGAAAAAGATCTTGAAAAAATGATTACCAGCTTTTAACACATAAGGCATTTGAACTATGAGCTTATTTCAAATTAAGTAGACTTGTTTAATTTTTTACAGAGTTCATATTGCGCATAGCTCCCAGATGCAGCAGGCAGCTGGTTTCCATAAAAGAAACAGAGAAAAAGGAAATAGCAGACCAACAAAATTAGAAGCCAACATAAGAAGCCGCAGCGCTCTCATTTTTTAAGCCAGTGTGAATGTATTGGTATCTTGTGAAACTAGACAGCCTCAGCCAGTGATAGTCAACCTGTGGCTTGTGGGCCAAATCTGGCTCCTCCAACTATTTTCCAAGTTACAATAAAAATAAAGTGATTTAAAGGATCCCCCGCACCCCTGACAAAGGTAATAGCTAAGCCCCTAATGTCCTAAAATCTGTGAAATGTCCCAAAATCCTAGAATCATCCGATGAATCAGAAAATTGTACCAAAATCCTAGAAATATTCTGTAAGCCTAAAATCATCCTGAAATCCTAAAAACGGCCTAAAATCCTATAAACTTTCCAAAATCTTAGAAATGAGCTAAAATCCTAGAAACATCCTTGAATCTTAGAAATGAGCTAAAATCTAAGAGAAGTTTTCAAATCCGAGAAACATGTATGGAACTATACTATACCTGAAATTTAATCATAACTTTTGTTTCAGCGTGCCACCCCAAGATTTTCAGTGGCCATTTATGGAGCCATAATTCTGACGTTGTATCCAAACATAGCGCTCTGCCTCTAATTTTGGTTCATTTAAACAGGGTCAAAGAAATAAACTAAACAGGGATAAATAAATGCTACTTGTTTCTCCTAAAAATGGTGGTTTGCTGGTTGTAATGACGAACCGGTATTAATTTGCTCATCACTGATTTGCCACCACTCCTCCGATAATAAGAACGAGTTTGAACCGCACAGCTCAACAGGAGCAGTTGGTGTTTTCAGTGATTTAACAGCAGGCACCCTGCTGTCAGACAGATTGTCTATAATTAAAATCCTCTACGCCTAAGAGCTGTGTGTGTGTGTGTGTGTGTGTGTGTGTGTGTGTGTGTGGGAGACGGAGGCATAGAAAGAGTCAAATAACAAAAAAACAACAAAAAAAGAGAAGGAGGGAGCAATATGTGCTGAAAACCTAAGATCTCTGATTTCAAAGTAAAACCTCTGACACTCACACACACATACGGACTCTACAAACAGACCACTGCAGACCAGGCCACCTCGACACATTTTCCGCTCTACCATCCACATGATGATAAGTTAAAAGAAAAGAAAAGAAAAGAATCCATCATAATTGCAAATTAGCATGTGCCTCTCCTCCAGGTCAGGTGCCTCGTACATAAGAACATCACTCGCCTTGGCCTCACCATGGCAACCCTGCTCCTTCTTAAGCAGGCTTTTCATTCTATCCTTAGCCCCCCCACCCTTCTGTCTTCTCCTCTGTCCTCCTCTCTCCATCCGCCCCCCTCCTCCTCCTCCAACCGTGCACCTGATTACCAACTGCCATTTTTCCCAGAGAGCCGTGGAGCAGGGGCTCTGCTGTACATCTTAGTGTATGACTCAGAGGAGGCCGCCACACACACATACACACACATCAAAACGCATAGTGCTGACTTCTGGTCTGACTCAGTCAGTCAGACCCTGCACGGACTGCTTCCCCGACTGCTTTCTCACATCTCTGTGGACCATGTTTCCTGAATATGTGAGTAGTGTGTCTATTTACTTGAAAAAATGTGATTAAATAAGTGGTAGAAGTTGTTCAGAAGTACTTATGTAAGCGTTAAAAATCTCTTAAATTTGTGCATAATCATAGAAATTGTTCTTTAGGTGACTTTAGATGGGTTGTAGTTAACAGTGACCTAGAATTAGTGGTAAAGTAATCCACGGTGATAAATGTGCTAAAAATAGATTTTTTGCTGGTATATCGTGGTCAGAGACATGCTAAAAGGGCAAGCGCACAACGTTAACAATGTCTTGTTAAAATATGGTATTGATGATTTTTTATGTCGTTTACTGTCTCTCAAGAATGTACACTTGGCTAATACTTTCAGTGGTAGAAGTATTCAGAGCCTTTACTTAAGTAAAAGTACCACTACCACCCTGTGAAAATACTCTGTACAAGTGAAAGTCCTGCATTGAAAATGGTATTTAAGTAAAAGTAAGTAAGTGTTATCAGAAAAAGTATGCAATGCAGAAGATATTAAAAAAATACATGTACAAAAAACTAACAATAATTATTAGAAATTTAGAAAACTCAAAACTCAAAATTGCTAAAAAAAAAAAAAAAAAGGAGAAAATTCAAAAAAGATTTTAAAAATTAGGAAAAAAAAACCCTTAAAATGATATCAAAATTAAAAAAATAACAACTGTTAAAACTCAAACAATTTATTAATTTAAAAATAGAAGGAGAGTTAAATGTTGGCAATTCATTTCCAGTGAACTGACTGATTGATTGATTGTTGCAGCTGTAAATGTATAAACTGGTGGTAATTTAATTTATAAATATACATATTATATCTTCTTATGATTTTTATGCAAAAGTAAAAGTATAAAGTAGCATGAAAAGCAAATACTCAAGTAAAGTACAAGTAACTCAAATTTATACTGAAATACAGTACTTACTTTAGTAAATGTACTCAGTTACATTCCACCACAGTGTACTGTATATTTTCAGGTAGGCCTCAGCAAAGGAAAATAATTGAAAGCAGAGTAAAGTACAGGCTGACCTTTAGTCCAGCTGCCAGTCATATTCTCTTTCATCACTGTTTTGTTGTTTTGTAATGCTTTGATTAGAACCCAGTGATTAGCCACCATGTCCTATTTAAAAATCATGTATAAACGTGATGATATTTTAGGTGTGAAGTTGTTAATAGAAATCGAGCTGAAGAGGGATTAAGCAGCAGAGCGTCACGTTGAGTGTCAACAGCAAAGAGCAGTGATTTGGCCTGCAGTCTCATAGCCTCATAATGCCTGTTAAGCCTGCTGGTAACGTCCTCATTCCTTCATAGAGAATCATCACACTTAACAGTCATTATTGACGTTATTATCATTTCTACTGAATATAAGAAGCAAAGTGTCACTCTGGCTGTCGTCTCCTGCACTGATTCACCTGCTTATGTCACAGTTTTTTTTTTATGTGAAGATACACCAATTTTGAAAACATATCTCAACTAACTAGAAAAGTTTTGCATCACTTTGTCAATCAGTGCGTTGAGACGTTTTAGAAAAGTGAAACAGTGTTAATTACGTACTGTGTATTATGCAAGCTGTTCAGAAGCAGGACAGTCAGTTTTAACGTCCGTTCCAAATAGGATTTCTATATGTGTGCTAGGCCACTACACTATATATAGCAGGCTGTGGGAAGCTGTCTTTAACATCTATACAGATATGCTTGTAGTTCATAATACATTATGTGACTGTTTTCTGATTAAAACTGGCGCCAGCACAGAGGTCTTTTATCCATTTTTTGAGACAATGGGAATTATTATGAATCTTACCCCTTTGAACCCTGGGTGAATGGCCTTGATTTTTTTGAAAAACATAGGGAAAAGTCTAAAAGGCTATGAGCAAAATGACCTAACAATTAAAAAACATAAAATTCATTTAAAAAAAAAAAAAATAGAAAGGAAAGAAAAGAAAAAAACTAGGAATGGCCCAAAAAAGTGCTTAAAAATATAGTAATTATGTAAAATAAAATATAATATAAAATATATAATAATATAAAAATATAGTTTAGTTTTTGACATTTTTCCTCAACTTAATTTTCTAAATTCCTAATTTCTTGAACATTGAAGGACACTTCTTGCTCATTGTGTATTTTTTCCCACATGCTTTTGCAAGAAATCAAGCAAATTTGCTCAAGGTTCAAAGGTTTCAATACTTGTAAAAGGCGTCTGAACACAGCATATAAAACCGTGATGGTGATCCAAGTTTCAAAGGGTTAAAGGAATCTGGTTATTTTTAGGCATGCTGATTATTAAATTGGAAAGTAATTTGGGGAAAAAAACTCTTCTGGGTTGGTCAGGTAAGAAACGGTTTAGCTAGCAGCTTACTGGTTTGATTTGGATGACTTTGTAGAGAATGTCTTTCCCTGCTGTGGCCAAATGACACATGTAACACCCTTATATGCCAGGTAGTCCTGTTAGTGGATGTCCTCAGCTAAACCCCCTGATTAGGAGTTGTGACCTTGTGAGTGTGATTAGAAAGTGTGTTAATGGAAAACTAAAAGGCTACATAACACATTGAGAAGATAATAAGATGAAAAGTGCTCTCTTGAAAACTATGAGAGATGCATTGTTTTGGTAATCAACATGGGTGCACTGTCAAGAGAAGCAATCAAGGTATTTGTTTGGGCTCCCACAAAAAAATATTTGAAAGGGGCCACTTATATCAGATTTTGCAATGACATCTATTTACCACATTGAGCCTCCCCTAAAGGCACTACATAGTGCACCTCTGCTGCCCCAAAACTTAAGTGGGGCTTCTTCTACCAACCGAACAACAGCACAACACCTTTCTGGATGCCAAAAACAAAAGAAAAAAAGAAGATGAGGAAACTTAAAAATCTGGGTACGTAGTTGTATGCCTCAGCGCACCAGTCAAGTTGTACTTACAGTTTACATCCATGTCAGTGAAAACATGGATACTTCGCACACATCTTTACCCGGCAGCACAGAAGATCTATAAACTCAGCACAGTTTCAAGGTGGGCACTCAAGGTTCATCAGTTACGGCCAAAAACATGTTTTATGAGGTCACTGTGACCTTTGGCCTTTGACCTTTAGATTCTAATCACTTCATTCTTATGTCCAAGTGGATGTTTTTACCATATTTGAGGAAACTTCATCAAGGCCTTCTTTAGATATTACCTTCAAGAAAAGACGGATGCAAGGTCACAACGGCTTTGACTTTTGAACACCAAAACTAATCAGCTCATCCTTACATCTACTCAAAAGTTTGTGGGAAATTTGAAAAAATTCCCTCAAGAGGCTCTTGAGATATCACATTCGCAACAATGAGACTGACAAGGACACAGTGGCCTTGACCTTTGACGTATGACCTCCAAAATCTAATCAGCTCATTGTTGATTTCAAGTGAATGTTTGTGTCAGATTTAAAGAAATTCCCTCAAAGCTTTCTTGAGATATCACGTACACAAGAATGTACAACCCGAAAACATAATGCCTCCAGCCTCACATAAAAACAACACCAGGGGATGTTGGGGGGCCTCGGTGGGCTTCATTGCCCTGGGCTTGCCCAGAGTCTAGGATCACCACTGATTCAACAACTTCTTTATATTCCGTGTTGCATGTTTGTGTGTGTCCCTCAGGTGTGTGTGAGATCGCATTATGCAGTCGGTCCAGACAGGGATGTGGGACCCCCGGCCCCCATCTAAACATGCCTCGCCCCTCCCCCCACGACCCCCCTCCAACTCACGCCCCACCTATGTGACCACAGCCACCCCGGCCAAGCGGATCACATTCTACAAAAGCGGCGATAGCCAGTTCGGGGGCGTCAGGATGGCCGTCCACAAGCGCAGCTTCAAATGCTTTGACGCCCTGCTGGACGACCTTTCCCAAAAGGTTAGTGGGAGAGATATCAGAGCTCTGATGTCAAGATTTCTTTTGAAGCTGGCTGTGTCGATGCAGCTGTAGTTCTACTTCCTTAAATGTTTCTCTGCTGAATGAAAACTGACCTGGAGACACACTTGCAATAGATTGACACAAATATGGACTGTATTTAAAATATGTGTCCATATGTGTCCACACACAGGTGCCTCTGCCATTTGGCGTGCGGACTGTGACCACTCCCCGCGGCACCCACGCCATCAAACACCTGGAGCAGCTCCAGGACGGCGGCTGCTACGTCTGCTCAGACCGGCGCCAGGCAAAGCCACTCAATATGGAGCTAGCCAGCAAACGCCCGAGCATCTGGTACCATCACAGCCGCAGGCCCCAGCGGCCGGAATCATCGTCCACAACACCGCCTGGCCATTTCTCTTACAGGCAGCGGCGGATTCTCCTAGTGAAGAACAGCGAGCCAGGGATGAGGAGGAGCATTGTGCTGGGTAGGAGGTCAACCAGGAGCCTGAGAGCGTTTCTTGATGAGGTGTCTGAGGTGATGCAGTTTCATGTCCGCAAGCTCTACACTGCAGAGGGACGCAGGGTATGAAGTGGTTTGTTTTTGAATGTATGATCATCATAATGAGTAGGTTTTGTGGTTGCAGATGACACTGAAAACTGACACTGTGTGAATTTGTTTCCAGATTGACAGTGTACAAAGCCTGATGACTTGTCCTGGTGTGTTGGTGTGTGTCGGCCGGGAGGCCTTCAGCCCAATGCTGGTGAACTTTATCAGGAAGAGCTCAGAGGAAAAACTGCCTGGTCTCGGCCCCAGGACTCCTGGAAATGGGGCCCGATCTCCTGCTACACAAGGAGCAAGATCCCCACCTCGTGGGGCTCATTCCAGAGCCAGCGAGTATAGCGAAGGGCATGAAAGCAAGAAAAATGGTAATTTGGTAGACTAATATGCATTAGTGGGTGGGTAAACACCCAGTGCACACACTTTAAATTTGAACTCAAGAAGTTAGAAGAGTAAAAAAATGAAATTCTGGTTGCATTTAAATGTGCTTTTCTCTCTCTCTCTCCATTTAGTTAACTTTGGTCTGGAAACCAAAAAGAGCATCATCCACCCTCGGTCAGATTCGTCAAACCGCTCCACCCGATTCTCCTTGTCTTCGGAGAAGTCATATGGCAACGGTGCCTCCAGAGCGGCTATTACAAACGATGACATTGAAAAGCGAGTCCTGGTCAATAAAGATGGCAGCCTCTCAGTGGAGATGAGGGTGCGTTTTCGCCTACACAATGACGAGACACTCCAGTGGTCTACACAAGTTAAAAAATCCCCGTCTCTGACAAATGAATGCTGCCCTTTGAGCCATGCCCCGCACCATTACCTGCAGCAAGGCCAATCAGAGAGCTGCTCCGACCCTGATTCCACGTCCTTCGACCCAGAGGGTATGGATTATTCAAACCAACCTCTGCAGGGTGTGTTGGAGGGGAGCCATTGCCCCTGCTGCTACCAGAGACCACAGCAGCAGTATGACTTGTGGGAAAACCCAGCACACAGCCACAAAAAGCCTCCTGTCCCCCCCACACACACATCCAGTCACACCCATACTATGGTGCGACATACACACTCTTCTAGCTCTTCCTCATCATGTAATTCCAGGAGGGTGGTGCGCTGTCGAGCACGACTCGCCAATTGCGGAGGAGGTCCGGAGCAGAGCCAGCTAGTCCAGGAGGAGATGTTTGTGTCGGAGGAGGTTGAGCGCAGAGTAGAGGTGGAGCAGGATGGAGACACCCATGTAGAGGTGTGCAGGGTGAACAGATGCTGCAGCCGCAGTGAAGTGGTTGCAATGGATAGCAACCTACGACCACTTAGTAGGAAGTCGGTGGAGGATGAGCTAAGGACGGAGGAAGACGGGGAGCGTCCGCTGTCTGCAGTCAGCAGCTCCTCTCATGTCCTGCAATCACTGAAAGAGGACCAAGATGATGACCTGCCACCCAGCGCCTCACAATGCTGTCACAGCAATGAACCATCCCCATCCCCAACCTCCCTGACTCACTTGAGCGACAAACCAACAAGCAACATCTCAGCCAGTTCTGTCCATTCTACTGAGAAGTATGAGGAAGAGGAAGACAGAGGAAGCAGAGCAGTATCTGAAGCCTCTTTTTGTCAATGTGGTGCAACCACCCCACATTCAACAGCAGAAGCAGAGGAGATGGATCGGGCTACCAGTTCCTGGTCCAAAACAAGCAGAGTGTCTGGCAGGTCCCCAAACCTAGAGGAAGAGGGGGCTGCAGATGATGAGGATGAAGAGATAAAGAGGGCTGTTAGTGGCTTGTCTGGTCACACAGGACTCTCTCTTCAGTCATCTAGTGTATGTCCTAATTGTGGAGGCTGCAAACGGGGGGTTAACTCTAGTTCTACTAGCAGAGCATCACAGAGGTCCCGTGATTCCCAGGGAGCCTCTCCAAAGCCTGCAACACCCCTGTCCAGCCAAGAGAATGCCAATAATGAAAGTAATGACTCTGAAGGTTCAGCTGTGTCAACACAGTCCAACAAGACCAACCTCACCAACTATGGGCGCTGTTCCGCGATATCAAACATCCTGGAGGACAGAGCAACGAGTGCCATGTCCACAACGTCCAATCCTGAAGCAGAACAAAAGGAAGAAGAAAGGGCTCCTAGTGCCACCTCAGCCATAAGCAACAGGTCCAATAAATCACACAGGTCTGGCTGTAATGGCAGCACCTCTGTTGCAGCAGAAAAAAGGGAGGAGAGAAGCCCCAGTGCCATGTCAGCCCAGTCCAACAAGTCTGCAAAGTCTCATAAGTCCAACTGCAGCTGCACAGCTCACGTAAAGACAAGAGAGAACGCAGAAGGAGAGAACTCTGTAGAGAGAGCACATAGCTCATTATCAGCCAAATCTGGTGCTTCAGCAAAGACTAGTGCTTCAGTCAAGACAAGAACTAAGGTGGCCTCCCCAACAGCTGTGGCAGACGACAGCACAAACGAAAGAACTCCCAGTGCTCTTTCTGTCAAGTCTGGCAAGGCAGAGAGACCTGACAGTGCCCAGTCTGCTAAATCAGCTAAATCAAATGTGTCAGCAAAATCGGGCATATCCCATAGATCCACTTGCAGTCAATGTGCAAAAGCAGGATCACCAGCTGATGAACCCGCTATCGAAGCAACAGGACTGGAAGAAGGAGCGGATCCAGAAGAAAGAGCAGCAAGTGTCATGTCAGCCAAGTCCAATCTTTCTGCCAAGTCAAATAAATCCCATAAGCCTACCAAAGCTTCGGAAAGGTCACTTTCTCCCAGGTCAGGTACTGAAGGAGATGGAAAAGAAAGGGCAGCAAGTCAAGCATCTAACCGATCAGTCAAGTCAAACATGTCTGTCAAGTCTTCAAAGTTGTGCAAATCAAACAATAATGGCAATGAAATTGCAGCATCTCCAAGCTCAGATGAAAAAGACAATGAGCAAGTAGAGGAGGAACAGCAGAGGCCTGAAAGTGTAATATCTGCTAAATCAGCTTCCTCTGCAATGTCTAAAAGTTCAAGAGTGGCCTCTCCAGCCAAAGACACAGTAAACACAGAGGAGGACAAAACAGAGCACAGAACCCCCAGTGCCATGTCAGAGAAATCGCACACCTCTGCTAAGTCCCAAAAGTCAAATCACGCTGCAGCGTCTCTAGATCCAAATGAAGCTGATATTCCTTCTATTGAGACAAATGGAGAAGAGAAGCAAGATGAAAATCAAGAGCGGGTGGCCAGTGCTATGTCTGTGAAGTCAAAATCTTCAATGAGGTCCGGTACTTCTCATAAGTGTGACAAGAGTCCCAAACCGGTGTCACCAAGTCCAAATGTTGTCACCATTAAAACGCCAGAAGGGGTCCATGAGGACGAAAATGAGACAGCAGAGAGAGCCCCAAGCGCTGCATCGGCTAAATCAGGAAAATCTAATGTTTCAACTTTATCGCAGAAGTCCAATCATAATGGAACAGCTAATATTGCTGTTATTGAAACAGCAGATGCAGATAAAAATGTTGTTGAAGAAAATGCGCCAAGAAGTAAATCTCAAGGGCAGACGCTCTCACCCAGAAGATCCCCACGGACCCACTCACCCAAATCTGCAACCTCCAGTAGTCCTCAGTCCCCTGCACAGCAGTTGTTGCCTGGAGAGACAAGAGGGCAGAGTGCCTTGTCGGTTCACTCCGCAACCTCTGCGAAATCTGGCAAATCCAAATGTCGCTGTGGAGCGGCTTCGGCTCTCGAAAAGGCAAAGAAGGAAAAAGGGGAGGAGAAAAAGGAAGATGAGGAGCAGAAAAGCGAGAAGGCTTCTGAGCGGGCTGCCAGTATACTGTCGTCCTCGTCCAAAAGACCAAGGAGAGAATCAGAAGGCACGGAGCAACCGCTGAGTCGAAACTCATCTGGATCAGTCTCTCTTGGGTTGCCAGAAGACCAAGAAACAGCTGACTCAGACAGTGGCAAGTCCAATGTTTCTTTTCACGCAGACGCTGGGAGAAAGTCAGCAACAGAGCAGTCCGCTATGAAGGAAGAAAATGACGGAGCAGGGTCTGTCATGTCTCAAAAGTCCAACCCTAAAAGCATTTTGTCTCACAATCGTCCAGCAGTTGAGATCCCTATTATTGAAACACCAGGAGGGAGTGAGGATAAAGGTGACGGAGAACAAAAAACAGAAAGAGGAGCCAGTGCACATTCAACCAAAAGCAGCAGTTCTCACAAGTCCTGTTGTAAGTGTGGAGTCAAAGCAGTGGCTCAAAAGCTGGACAGTAAGACTCCGAGTGCCAGCCCAACCAGAGAAGGAAATGACCCTGAAACAGGAAGTGTGAAGTCTGCTTCAACAACAAAAGCAAGCAATTTGGATGCCCCAGAAAATAGGACATCCTCTGCAATGTCAGTTGCAAGTGCTAAAGTTCGGAGCAAGTCCCCTGCAAGTGCCAGCGCCAAAAATGCCAATGCAGCTGGAGATTCAGGAGAGAATGACACTGAAAATCAGGCCATCAGTCGACCACCTAGTCAGGCAAAAGGGGAAGACAGTGCAGACAACAAGGTAGCAAGTGTCCGCTCCAAGAGTCCCTGCTGCCTCCGTCCCAAGTCAGCAGCTTCAGCTCACTCAGGGTCAAAAGCCTCAAAAGGAGAGAATTCAGTCAAAGAGCTCAAGGCCAAGTCCAGCAGCAGTGTCAAAACGTCCAATTCTCAAAAGAAAGACATCAAATCCTCAAGCCCTTGTCCTTTACACAGCCAGAGACCATGCAGCAAGGCTGAGACCTGTAGTGAGAGCACTCTGTCTCAGTCTCTGTCTGCTGCGGACATGCTGAAGGAAACCATGGCTGCTGCACGACCACACAGTCGACAGTCAAAGGCCAGCAAAACCAGTGACAAGTCTGAAAGTAAAAAGTCTCGGAAGAGCAAGAACCAGGAAGAGCTGGAGGTGTCTCCTGACTGCCTGCCAAATGCGTCCCCCAATGAGGTTGTCAGCGACTGGCTGCGGAGCATCCCCGCCAACAGCAGCATACTCGCGCTTGGTGACGAGCTGAATGAGGAGGAGGAGCAGGAGAAGGTGGTGGAAGAGAATCCTGAAGAGGAGGTAGCAAAGGAGGAGGAGAGTCCTGAGGATGAGGAAGTGGGCGATGAGGAGAAAGATGAGGCTCAAGAGGAAGAGGAGAAAGAAGAGGAAGCTGAATGTGATGCAGCAGAGGAGGAGAAGAGTCCAGATCAGACTCCAGGTGACCCAGCCTCGACTCCCCCCAACAACCCGCAATTAAGTGGTGACTTCCTGCCCAGAAATTTGCATTCTTCAGCCGCAGTGATGAAGGTTCTTCTGAGCTCCTCTCTGGGTCGATGTCAGAGCATGCCGGAGGTAAGATTATAACTGTATGAAAACTGTTTTTTGTCCCCGTGATTATAATCACAGAAAAACTATCAAGGTTCATGCTGTCTGTCTGTCTTTAGGATGACACTATAGAGTCAGTCAAGTTAGTCAAGTCAGTGTTTTTTTTAAATAGTGTTTTTAGTTAGATGCCTAAAATAAGGTCTGTGGTTGAAACAAGAGAGATTAAGAGACTTAAGAGATCACATTTTGTTCTACATCAGAAAACTTTAAGTAAATATCCCACTTGTGAATTTGAGGCTGTTGCTAACAAGAGCTTCGTTGTGGTGGCAACATTACGTCATGGGACCATGATGTAGTTAGTTTATATCCTAATTTTAGCTTTTACATCTGACGATTTATGCTTCTAAAATCATTAAAGTGGTGCTAAATTGTGAAGACTATCACTGAACAGAACTTATGAGTATGAGTATTGCCACAAGTTTTTTTTTTTCAACAATCAAAAGGGAAAAATCCAATTGGCTTTTTGTCAGGGGAACCAGGGCGACATGAATTTTTGGATCAGCCAACATCCTGGTAGCACTGCATTAAAGCTGCATCTAAATACTGTTAACATTGCATTGGACCATTGCCTAATTGTTTTTAGCAATTAACTTATTAATATATACAATTTGTCTACTGAATATTTTTTTGTCAAAGCAATAGTCTACAACCCAAAAATATTTAAGTTTCAATCCTATGAAACAGAGAAAAGCTGCAAATCTTCACATTTTAGAAGCTGGAATTTGAGTACGTTTGACATTTTTTTAAACTTGAAACCTGGACTGACATCGCTTTTTATTGTGCTGCTTTCAGATGCATTTCATAATTATTTAAACCTTTGAACTCTGAGCAAATTGGTGCAATTTCTGTCAAAATCATGGGAAAGCTAAAGCCAATAAGCAACTTGATGATAAATGTTCTACAAGCTGCAAGAATGTTTTTCATTTAGAAAATTATTTTATAAATGTTAGGGCAAAATTATGTTTATAATGATCACACTTAAGTATTTAAAATTATATCAGCATTTTAAGCACTTTTCTTGGTTATAATTTTTTTTAAAAATGTATCATTTATTTATTTATTTTACTAATTTGCAGGTCATTTTCTTGTACTTTTTACTAATTTCTTGCTAATTGTTGGGCAATTGTTATGTTGCTCATTGCCCTCATCTCATGATTTTGGAAGACATCAGGCCAATTTGCTCAATTTTAAAGGGTTAATTTTTGCACAAATCTACTACAGATCAAATATAGTGCGTAACAGAATCATCAATACATTCACATTCAAATGATTATCACATCAATTTTAAACGAGGATCGCAGATATATGGTCACTGTCACATGATCATCATTTTTCCCCCTGTTGTAGGCTACTGGGATAACTTTAAAGGCCTTAAGAGGTAATATTGCGGCTTCTAAATAAGTTTGGAATAGCTGCCCACAGACGCCGTGGGATGTGACCAGCTCGCTGTATTTGGTTACTCACTTTATTTGTTTGATGATCTTTGGGTGTTGACTGATGTTAGGAGAGTTGCTGTGTGATGCTAAACTGATTTGTCACGTCACAAAATCAAAATACCCCAAAATAAAACAAGCCATTTCAAAAACAAAGTTCAAATCGATAGGGAAAAAAAAGACAAATTTATCAAACAATTAAATTGAGATTTGACCAAAAAACACAGGGATGCAGACTGTGTCCTCTTCTTCCCTATTGACTAATTTCACACACCCATAAAGGTTTGCTAGAAGTGGCTCTATCAACTGAAAGTATCCACTAAATCAGAAACGAAAAAAGTTGAGCTTTGGAGAGACATCTGAATAAAATAAATAGAGGCATGTGTAGCTTTTCAAGGATGTCTAATTTACAGGGAAATAGTATGGACTGCATGAATGTGAGTTTAATTAATGTATGTAACATAATCTTCTGTAGGTGTCTCCAGTTTACGGCCGTAGACTGAGTAATTCAGCCTGGGGGCTCTTGGACTGTTTGGCCCAGCTCCAGCTCATTGAGCCCACAACGAGCCCCGGCTACAACCAACAGAAGGACCGCATGCAGCAGTATGATGACATCATGGCCATCCTTCAGTCCCTCTGGCTCACTGAACCCAGAAACATTGAGGTCAAGGAGGACAGGGACGGCAGCAAAGAGCAGGTGACTCCTCCAAGGTCCTCGTCAGGGGTGGGGATGAGCAGTGGCTCCGCAGGATCGGGGAAGGAGAATGGAAATCACGGTGGAGAGCAAAACAAAACGACCTCTTTAAATGAGGATGAGGGAACAGAGAAGGCTGAAGAGGAGAAGGGAAACGCAGAAGCAGAGAACAAGGAAACTGAAGCGGAGGAGAAAGATGCAGCAGAGGAACCAGTACAGAGTGAAGACCAAAGTTCGGTCCCTCTGAGTCTGGACAGCCCAAAGATCACAGATAATCCCTCGTCATCAGACAAGAGCTCCGCTCACGACAGCTCCAAATCCCCCACCGATAACGAAGGAGAGATGGTAGAGGATTCCAGCTCAGCCACGCCCCCAACTGTCCTCCGCGCACCTTTGTCAAAGAAACTATCCCAAGACCCTGATCCAGTGTGGGTGCTGCACCTTCTCAAGAAGCTAGAGAAACAGTTCATGAACCACTACATTACCGCCATGGCGGAGTTCAAAGTCCGCTGGGACCTGGATGACAGCCTCATCCTGGACACCATGATCAATGAGCTGAGGGACGAGGTCAGCCGACGCATCCAAAGCAGCATCGAGCGTGAGGTGAGGAAGATCCAGAGTCGTGCCGGCAGAGGGGGGAGGCCGCCCCGGCCGCCACAAAGAGGGACCCTCTCCAGGGACTCCACCATGACGGAGAAGAGGCGTCGGATATTAAAGGTAAGTCCCACAAATTCTTTACATCTAGGGTTCCCACAGACATGGAAAACCAGGAAATAATGTTTGAATAGAGTTTGAATCTTTTATGCTTGAAAAAAAAACCTCCGGGCAACAGGAGCAAGAAAAAAATGGGGTCCTTGAAAAGTCATGGAAAAGTTTTGACATTTTGTCCATGAAAATGTTTGCAAACCCTGCACATCGCTTGACAGTCAGGAAGATAATGTGTGATTTATGTTTCAGGTCATGAAGAACCAGTCAGTGAAAACTGGTGAGTCCCAGAGCGATGAAGATCTGACGGGTGAGTTCAGCGACCAGCGGAGCGAAGACGAGTACTGCCCCTGTGATGCTTGCGTCCGCAAGAAAATGGCCGCCCGGCCTCTCAAAGCCAATCCGCTGGCGGCTGAAGCACCGGTGATGATGGAGTTCGACCTCCTGAAGATACTTCAGCTGAAGAAAAGCCCATCGCCTGCAGCCGTGCCAAAGCCGGAGGAAGATGAAAGTGAGGTCACAGAGGAGGAGGGGAGGAATTTAGAGGTGGTGCAGGAGGAAGAGGAGGAGGAAGAAACTAAAGAGGATATCAAAGCTGACATCGTTTTAGAAGAGACGATCCCAGAGGAAGATGAGGAAGAAGGGAAAGAGGAAGATGAGGGGGAGACAGGAGAAAAGGAGGAGGTAGAAGATGAAAAGGAGGAAAAGGAGGAGAGTAGTGCTGGTGATGAGGAGCAGGAGGAGGGACAAACAGGTGGTGAGGAAGCTGAGGAGGAGGAGGCACCAGAAAATGTAGAGGAGGAGGGAGAGTGCCAGTGCCACTGTGCAAGAAATGAAGGGGAGAGTGACAAAGAAGAATACAGAGAGGAGGAGACAGCAGAAGGAGAGGAGGAAACTGGTGGCAACACAGGAGAGAATGACGCAGGAGATGATGAGGAGAAAGCAGGAGAGGAAGAGAACGCAGAGGACGAAGGGGAGACAGGAACAGGGGAAGAGGAGGAGGAGAGTGACAAGGAGACAGTTAAAGATGCAACAGCAGGTGAAGGAGAGACCACTGAAAATGGTGAGGAAGAGGAGGCAGATGCGGAGGAGGGGACTGAATCTAAGGAGGAAGAAACGACAGGCAGGGAAAGTGGAGAAGGAGAAGAAGAGGAGGCATCTGGGGAAACGGAGGATGACAACGCTGTGCAAAATGAGGAGTCCACGCTGGTGGAGGAGTACGTGGAGGGAAACGTCAGCGCTTCGGCAGAGGCGGAGGATGAAGATGAGGGGGATGATGCCGCTGAAAAGGAGGAGTCACATGAAGATGAAAAAGGAGGAGAGACTGAAGAGCAGGGAGGGGAGGCGTCGGAGGAGGGGAGAACCTCGTCACAGGTGAGATGAATCATGTGCAACCAGAATTTATTCAATTAAAAAAAACTATTGTCCAAGCTGTGTGTTTAAAACGTCCATCACAGTTCACTTTTTGTGCTCAGCTTTGACGCTCTGTACCTGATGTAGTTTAGCAACTGTTCAGGGAGAGCTTTGATTTAACCCCTTATTATCATTTAAATGCAACATATAGGACTGAGTCCTAATATTTGGAAATCCAGGCATTGTGCCTGTGTTTTATTTTAATGATGGCCGATTAAAATTAATTAATTAAAAAGTGCAAAGAAAGTGTCAGCATGACAGGAACTTTACTAAAAACCTCAGAGGGCAATTTCTATTTGTTAATTTCTATTGAAATTTTCACTTGACTTTAGAAGAAAAGGTGCTGGGAAGTTGCTGTATATGATGTTGAAAGTCTCAGTTTTGATTTAACATTTGCTAAAGGCATTCAAGTTTTGAGTTGGAGTTTGTTACATTCCAAATTCTAAATATTGACAGAAAGATTTTTGTTTTTTATTGTAAATGAATTGGCTACGAATCATCGGTATCGGTCCTGAAAAAACAATATTGGTGTATAGCTACATGTGTAATAATGAGCAGACTCTGCGTATGAATAGCAGTTGGAACAGCATCTATTTTAAACAGGCTGAACATGACCGCTGGGTTAAAGTCTGCTGCACCTGAAAGAGGAATCTGACCTACAGTGCTGTACTGCAGCCTCAACACTAAGTCTAAGCCTGTGAGAAAAGATAATCTCTCGATCCAATTAGACAGACTGAACAAATCTGTTTTGTTTAGCAGCAGCACGACGCTCGCACTGATGGACGTCTGCTGTTATTGTCAGAGGCAAACTGTTTCGGGAAAATCTTCGCTTTATTACTGCAGCCTCTCTGCACTGATTGACTCTAATTTTAATACCAATAATTACTTTTGCTGTGAAACAAACATATAGCTGTAATTAGTGACACTTAGCTGCCTCCATCGGACCCAATTTAGCTAATTACAGCTGCTCCTAAATCATGCATCATGTTTGACCCTCAGGGCCAGGGGGTGACCGTGACCGAGGGAGAGGAGGCCGACGCCGAAGACTCAGACACTGACAACAAACGTCCAAGCGACACCAGCGCGGACGAATCAGGACGCGAAGGGGCCGGAACCACAGGAGAAGAGGGGGAGAAAGAAGGCGGAGTGGAGGAAGACGCTGTAGAAGAGTTTAAGCCTGATGAAGAGGAGCAGGAGGAGGAGGGGGGAGAGCAGAACAAAAGGGAGGACGGTGCTCTGCTTCATCAGATCACCAGGACCTCTGTGGAGTCCCAGCCCGGCTCCTTGGAGGACATAGATTCCCCCCAGAATCCTGTAAACTCCATAGAAGTGCCCAAAATCGCTGCTGGTGGATCCACCGGCGGCGGTACGGGCCAGAGGAGGAGCCGCTCGCCGGGCCGGGTCAAACGCCGCAAACCCAAAGAGAGTGACGCTGAACTGGATGACTTTTAAAAAACTTATGAAAACAAACTCGTGGTCACAGACGACTCCCATCAGCCCTACACCAGTTATTTCGGTTAAAAACTGGGACCAAAAACTAAGACTGGAACACTTGAAGCACTTTATCAGACCCGGTGTAGAATCTTGAAACTTGAAACCACCACCTCATCCTATTAAATTATGTGAATTCTATTTGTATATTTTTTAAGTTAATTGTAAGTATATTGTACGTGTATGAATAAGGTATATTTTTAAAACAAAAAAATATATATCATTTTGACACCCATGGGTGTATTTTGTGAAGTCAGGCTTAAAAATGTATTAAGTCATATAGCCATTAATTATGGAGGCTCATATCTGCCAGTGATGGTAATAAAAGATCCTGCGAAATCATTGTGATGAGAAACTTTCTCAAAATCATGACCTAGAATTGTTTCTCACTAGTTCCATAGTTTTTTTTAGATACTATGTCATTATTTTTGCTGGGAAATTTCTTATTATTTATAGATACTAACTCATTATTTTTGAAATACAAAGTAATTATTTAAGGAGAGTTTCTTATCATTTTGAGATACTAAGTAATCTTGAAAAGTTTCTCTTTTTTTGAGAATGTAAATCATTATTTTGAAAGAGTCTATTATTATTTTGAGATACTTGTATTACTTTTAGAAAGTTTTTCATTATTTTTTGGAAAGTTTATCAATATTCTGAGATACCAAGTCATTATTTTGAATGTTTTTCATTGTTTTGAGATACTAAGTAATTATTTTTTAGAGTGTCTCGAGTTATTTTTTTGAATATTCTTGTCATTATTTTAAAATACAAAGTTATCATTTTGAGAAAGTTTTTCAGTATTTTGAGATACTAATTAATTCTTTTGAAAAAGTTGCTTGTTATAATGATTTAACAGGAACTTTTCATTTTTTTCAGAACACTGATGGAAATGGGCTTCCTTAACTGATATACAAAGTACCTTGGAGACCTGTTAGATGGAAGTAGTGTTTGACAGACTCAGTATATTGATACTTGATTTGTGTATCAGTTCAATTATTTAGACTTGACTCATTAAGTCTGTATTCTCAGGGGTGTGGAAGGTCATCTCCTAGCTATTACTTAACTACCTGCTTAAATCTGTAGTCTGTAAAGAAGCGCACTGTTTAAATCTACTAAAGCTCTGTGATGTAACCTGATTACTTTAAAGAAATAGTTTCAGATTTTAGGATCTGCTCACTCTTTGGTGAGAGTTAGAGAATCGATACCACTCTCATACGCTAAATATGAAGCTAAAGCCAGGAGATGGTTAGTTTAGCTCAGCATCAAAAATGGAAGCAGGGGAAACAGTTACCCTGGCTCTGGCACAAAATCTACTTTTGGATTACTTTTCACTCCAAAAGTGATTTCATTCCAAATCGTTAACTGTATTTAAGTAGCTTAAGTGTCTTTTGTTTGAATTTTTTGAAATTCAAAGTGTGTTTTTCCTTTTAAACATGCTAATGTGTAAACTTCAGCACCTGTACCTCATTATATTCATGTAATACAGTTCATGTTGTCATTAACCACACATGCATTTCTTTCCCAGGATTTCAAAACTTACACAAACGAGCATATCTGAGGCAAAACCATCTGAATTTCAGGTCGATGTAAACCTTTTAGTGCTGCTTAAATATAAGAGCTTTTCGTGGGTTTGTGATGCATGCTCTAGATTCAAGTGGGGTTTGCCTAACCAGCCGCGTGGACCAACAAGCGTGAAGCGTGTTACTGATGCCTTACTGTATCCATGGTTATATGAAGGTGGATTGACAGGGACAGATGGGAGATCACGGTCTTTTGCTTCCTGACATCCTGTCTCTCCGTTAGTGGCTCTCCTGCAGAATCAAAGAGCCCGACATGGATCAGCTGCTCTTTAAAATGCTGGAAAATATACTTTTTAAGACCCCTAAAGAGTATTTTCTCTCGTTTACCTCAAGCTGAGTGAGTTGAGCTTACTTACCAACTGTACTTTTTAAAGGGACAGCGTGGACGAGGGAAAATGTGTTTATCTAGTTTAACAAAATCCTTTATGTGTGTGTGTGTGTGTGTGTGTGTGTGTGTGTGTGCCTATGCTGTTTTTGGTCTGTTTGGCTGTCCATCAGTCTGTGACATCACTAAGTGAACATCATGTACTGGGAGCAAATGAATGTGCGAGTGTAATCATGTTGATATAAATAAAATAAATGCACAGAAAAGCATTTCTCGTGCTGTTTTTCTTAATTGCTTATATTTCTGATCCAGATCTGATGTGCATTTTACCTTCTTCTGCTCTGTGCTCTTGTTCCCCACTGGCTGTGCTCCAAAGGTGTTTCCAAAGCCGCTCAGCTGCTCTCAAGATACACACACGTCACGCTAATCCGCTACCTGTGTGTGTTGAGCCACAGAGGGATTGAGGTTGATCACATGGACCGATACAGCAGAGCCTGTGCCTGCAGAAAACTCTTATAGCGCACAGGGGTAAAAATGTCCATGACACACCAAACATCACCCCAGTGTCAATTATAGCCTTTTTTAAGGGACTGCACTTTATTAATCAGAGGAGCATTGTGGCTGGGGTGTGACTTTGTTAGGTGGGGAAAGTGCATCAAGCTCCCTGTGTCGTAAAAGATATTCACACCAAATGTAGGTCGTACTGAAAAGGCTTCCTAGTGTGATTTAAGACTTTTTAAGACTTTTTTTAATGCCACTTGGAATGAAATTTACAACCAATTTTTACAGAACCCAGTACTGATGGTAAATAAAAAAATTATCAATGTCAATTACTTACAGTTGGAGGAAATTTTATTTAATGTTTTAGATATTTATTGTAACATGACTCTTTGGTGATGTTAATGCAAGAGGCATTTGGTAAATTATTAGCATTATTTTTAAGTTACCCATTATTTTGAGCATTTGCAATGCTTTGTCAGAAAAAAAGATTTTAAAAAATCCAGATCCAAAGTATAAGCGTTTTTAAGACTTTTGAAAAGGTTATTTAAGACATTTTAATGCCAATTAACGACTTTCAAGACTTTTTAAAAATATGTGGCAACCCTGATTGGAGCAAATAGAACAAGCAAATAGCACAGACGTTAAAGTCACCACCAAAAAACAAAACAAAACAAACAAAAAACAGCAAATTTCTTAAGCAAAATGTAAATCCTGCTTTAAAATGATCAATTAAAAAACCATAGGAAGTTTGAAAATTCTGCAGTAATTTCTGTTTTTATGGTGTGATTATGGCAATTTTTAAAGAAAACATGCCTTTCAAGCCTGCCGCGGGATTTGGGGGTTAACCGGTATCTAAAATAAACACAAAATACAGCCATTTAAAGATTTTAGTCTCTCCCCTAAGCCAAAATAAAAAACACAAGTCCCTTTTTAGTGCTTAAAAAATCATTTGACATGTTTTGCACATTTGTCTTCCCCATCATCAATAACAGTCCCTGACATCATCCAGTTATGCAATTAAGAAATTATCACATAATACATCAGGAAAACATTTTTTTTGTGCAAGCCAATCATGCAAAAGGGCATTAAATTGAATTATATTTTGAAGATTTTAGTGCTCAGAGGATATTCTAAACCTACATTTTTAAAACCACTTATTTCAAAACACAATCTGGTGGAAAAAAAGTACAAATTAATTGTACACTTAGTGTTACAACATGGTTTGCTAAGTTAAGGCTTCCAGGTGCAGGTGACTATTAAATTCATGAGTATAATGTAAGTGTGAAGGGATTTGACGATGACATCATGCAATGTTAGTTATAACAGGCACGCTTCCACAGCCTCCCTTACAATTGGCCGTTGCTCCAAATGAGTCTCCGCCTCCGTGAGAGAGCAACCAGTCAGCAAACAGACCAAAGCCAGAGGGACCACCTGCACACAGAGAGGAAATATAACATCCGTACATACATTACTCCAGTGCTGTATGCACCAAACTGCCTCCTCACCTTGGTCCTGTTTCTAGCAGTGAGTGTGTGCGTGGTGATGTCAAACGATGTAATGTCCACTGTCAGTTTGTCCACACAGTACACGGCCTTCAGGAGAGCCTCCTCACACTGGGACTCAGGACAACCAGACAGCCTCTGGAAGGAGAAGCTTCCATTTAGCTCCAAAATCTTTCAGTGTGAATCAGCTGCTTTTTCTCTCTGGGATGACTTGCTCATTTGTTGGGAATTTGCACCACTAAAGAACAACATCAACTGAGATAGGTCCTGCATTATTACATAATCTTGTCTTGTTGAGGGATCCTCCATTAAAATCCAGCTCTGTAACTCTAATTTTTTAAGTTTATTTAGGAAAACACATCATCAGGACTGGCGGCAGCAGACAAATCTGCTATTACTCTGAACCGAATATTAGGCCAACAGAGGAACATTTTCTCAATTATATTAGATTTCTTTAGGGAATAGCTTGGTAGGATAAAAACATTAGCATTTATTTTATCTTAAAAAAACTTAACTTAAACTGATATCTACTGTATCACATGTAATGTGCACTGCATTAGCTGAGCCTAAAAGCAAACTTCCTTGGTGGTTTATGTCCCATTAAGGGTGTACGTTTATATACCTGGAGTAGACGTGTGGCTCTGCGGTAGAGTTTGCTGTTGGTGACCTGCAAGTCGATCATGTAGTTGTGGTAAATCTTCCCCTTTAAGACGTGAGCTCCGGTGCTCACAGCATTCAGCAGCAGCTTAGTGGACAGCTCCCACTGCTGAGAGAGAGGCAGAATTGATTTTCTGCTCCCTGCATTTACATAAGCTGGACTGAAAGGAAGCAATGCAAACAGAAAAAAATAACCTGCCAACGAAAATAAGACCTACAGAACACGAGGAATAAGAAAAAGTGAAAATCAATAAAGACTGAATTTGTTTTACGGCCCTGCAAAATGCTCTGTTGAGGGAGGGTGGGAGACAAAGAGAACGGGATTAAATGAGGCAAAACAGTTATTTATCATACTCCAGTGAGCCGCTGAGTCAATGCATATGTCCGTGTGTGTGTGTGTGTGTGTGTACTGTACCATGTGTAGTAAACTCTCTGAAGCAGGCGATTGCCAAGTGATTTTTAGTGAGGACAAACACAGCTTGCTGATGTTATCCTAAGAAAAAACAGAAACAAAAAACAATGCAGATGAGATAGACAGATAAATGGACAGACAGACAGATAGAGACAAAGACAGATACTTGTTGTGCAGCAGCTTCAGCGTCTCCATCAGCACAGTGATAAACAGCGTGCAGGTTGGACATCTTCTCTCTCACTCTGCGGGCCAGCCTCGCCACTTCACCGACATCGTCTGTGGAGTGAAGCTGTTCAGACAAACGCAGATTTGATCTGTAATCCAAACATGAAAAAAAAAATTGTTGTCCCACCAGACTGTGTGTAGATAAGAAGAACGACATCCCGGGCATTAAGAGAGGGCAGAACTTGATGTAAAAAATCCTCATGTGCGATGCAAAAGTCAGGACCCTAAAAGGAAAAACACATGTTAGAAAAAACACCTTAAAGAATCCACCGTGTATTTTTGTACTGTAGTTTTATGTGTGTTAAAATACAAACTTGATCTTTGATGCTTCTTCAGTCATATTTAATGTTATCAAGATATTTTAATGGGATTTTAAAATTATAATTCTCAAGATTGACATCATATCAAACCCAATATTTTTATATATTTTATGGCTGGCATCACTTGGTACTATGATATATTGTATTTTGCATTGTTGGTGGCGGAGTCCACCATTCCTGTGCTGAATTCAAGTGGTGCACTCAACAGATTTGCGGGAATTACACAAGCACATACAGACTGAAATCTGGGACGTGTATTATTAACAAGTCAAATATTTGATGGGTTTTTTTACTGCATAAAGCAGAATTCTGACAATCCATTTTCTAACTGATCTTAAAAGTGTCTTCTCTCCTGTGTTTAGAACTAAAGTAGATGTGAGGGGAAAAAAGGCTTTGCCAAGATAATCTTTCCTCGAAAAAACAAAATCAAATGAAATGTGGAAAAAAAAAAGTTTCGCAAGCATCATTTTTCTCAGTTGGTGTTTTTTTTCACCTGTGAAAACAGGTGTAAAAAAGATTTGGCAGGGTCTTTTTTGGTCAGGATAATTATTCTTTTTCTGTTTGTCAGGACAGATTAAAACACATAACTTGCCAAAAGAATGACGGCAATTTTGTAATGCTACATAACTTTCAAACACATATATAATATATGTACATTGTATTTAGAGTGCACAAAAAAATTAAAAGTCACCTGGAAGAAAACATGAATGCTTTTTGTCAGTCTGCGGTGAACGAGACAAAATGAGTGTCACAAAAACAAACATTTTAAAAATTACCTGCCAAAACTTTTTTCTTACCTGCTTTGACATATGCCAAAAAAAGAAGGTGAGAAAAATGATCCTGGCAGAAAAAAAGCATCTGGCAAAACTTTTATTACCCACCTGTTTCACAGATGGAAAAGGGAAAATAAGGAATTTAGACAGAATATCCTGGAAAACCCTTTTTTTAAATTACCTTTTCTTAAGTCATAAACACAGGAGAGAAAACTAATGAGAGCTTACATTAAAAAATTGATCACTTGAATTTTTTTCCCCTCATTTGCTTCTCTGGGCTTCGGCAATAAATAGCACCAAAGTTAAGTAGTAGCTCATGACTGAATAGAGACCAACCAGCAGTGTAATAAAACGTCTAAAGCAGATTAATTGAAAACAGACATCCAGTCCTACTGGGTTTCATAAAGCAGGTACACGAGGATGTATTTCACAGTAATCCTACTCCGGGTTAATCTACAAGTCAGATACAGCTGAGACACATGAGTCATTACATGCTGCTAAATAACAGCTAGATTTCATTTTAATTGGATTTTAGACATTTTAATACTTGGTAATGCCTTGTAAGGATTTGTAAGACATGTTTAAGACTCATAAAGACAACCCGGAACAGAAATCTCCATGTTTGGAGTCAACTAGAACAGACAGCATGACTACAGTTGAGAAAAAATGTGAACTCTCTCGTATAGTGACAGTTTTTAATCATTAAGTGCAGTGATTTCCAGCTGGTCCAGCCACTGGGTCCAGATTTCTCCTTCGTCACTGCCTTAGGGTTTGCACATAAGAGAAATGACCACATATTCACATTTATTTCAAACTGTCAATTGAGGGCTTAAAACTGAATGAAATAAAACATATTTCAAATATAAAGTGCAATTAGTTAAAACCAGTTGCATTTCTAGGATTTGAGGATATTAGGGGCTTAGTCCTGTTCAAATTTTTGGCTTTTTTTTTTCTAAAAGTCTTTTGGCTGTTTTTTGTTGTTGTAAGGTTTTTTTCTTAAATATGTGGGATTTTTTTTCATCAAAACTCTTTTGGCAATTATTTTATTTTCTCTAAAAAAGTTCTGGTAATTTTCAAAAATGTTTGTCGAACTTCTTTCTCTTACAAAAATGTTGTTGATAAAAAATAAAAACAAAAAAACTCCTCTCTCAGTCTTCAGCAGGAAACATCAAAATAAAAGTTCTGAGCTCATGGGTCATTTGTGGTCCATTCAGAGTGGACCTGCAACCAGCCAGCTGGGAACCACTGCCATCGTGAATTGTGTCAGATTGGAGCTTTTGTTCTGTATTTGCAATAACTATTTCTTCATTCATTCTATTATGTTCCTCTTTTGTTCAAACAGATGTTGCATTGTTTCGCTGTACATACCAGCGGGCCCTCATTGTTGTTCAGCTCTCTGTATCCTCCACTGATGAAGCCTCGAACATCTTCGTAGTCTCTCACACACACACACACACACACACACACACACACACACACACACACAAAGGATAAACTGTATATCATGCAAATGTAAAAATAAATCTGGTAAAATGCGCCTTGTATGATTAACCACAGATTGTTTCAATCACATAGAAAAGGTGTTCAACAGTTGCAAATGCAGCTGTGTTGTTTTGCTGCTCACCTGCTCCAAAAGTGGGTATACACTCGCTGGCGTCAATAAGACCCAGCGTACCCAGGGAGCCCCAGCCCAGGTAACACACACGCCCACCACACCGCAGACTGAAACACAGAGTAGCACATCAAATCAACAGAAAGCGTTTCCATCTGCATCACCTTACACATTTTAGATGTTTTTTGTAGGGCTGTCTGTTTTATGAAGAGGAAAGTCTCATATTGCATCTGTGTGGGCTGCCAGGATTGTAGATCAGTTTTCTCTGCCGCTGGAGGATTTAGAAACATCTAATCCACCATGAAAAATGTCATTATTGTGGGTTTGTATGGAGAGACTGCCATGCATTTCCACCTTGTAACAAATAAAATTCACTGTCTTTCTGAGCCCTTTCTTATATCAGAGTTTTTGTGAAATACTGAATGAAACGCAGGCACCTACGAAGCCAAGATGCTGCTCTGAATCAGAAAGAGTGTGTTTGCCTTGTTAAATCAAAGCCAAGGTCACAGTGAGAGGTGTAAAACAGGATGTTCCACCTGTGTCCAGCTGCCTCCAGCAGAGCACTGATCCCCTCCGTCTGAGCGTAAGTGATATCCAGAGTTTTCTCGTATGCTCTCATGTGCTGCAGCATGCTCCTGTGGAGAGAAATACAAAGCTGCTGTACATTCAGGTGCAAATGTATGCAAATGTGTATGCAATGTGTTTGTTGTAATGTTATAATCTAATGTGTTGTGTTTCTTTCTTTCAATAAATGTACATATACTCATGCTGTCCAATCATGCACAATCCGGTAAATAGCAATTAAAAATGGCAGAATTTCTTTTCTGCGACAACCTCTAGAGGTCAGTAATGCACAATGGAAACACAATTAAAAATTGGAGAAAAAAAGGGACACTTAAAGAAATAGCATGTGTGGTTTTAAGAATGTTACGGTGTGCTGTACAGTCACGAGTGACCGCTGGTTTAGTCATGAAGTTTAGTTCAGCAAGAAATTTACAAAAACAAAACAATGTGTTTATTTTTTCTCCAAAACCTGAACCCACGACTTTTCATGTGCTGACCCTTTTCACGAGTATTTAACCTTTGAACACAGAGCAATTTACCCTGATTTTCTTTCAGAAACAAGGGTAATGAGCAACTTGGTAGGAAATTGCAAGAAATTAGTAGATTTAGAAAATTATTTAAAAAAGCTTGCAAAATTGTCTGGGGGAAAAAAAGAGTAAAAAACTATACTCATAGTTATAATCATTGAATATTTAAAATTAGTCATTTGTAGTGTTGCAATATGTATGTATACCATGCTGTATTTTTTGTTTTGTTAGTGTTATTATTATTATTTCATCTCATATAGTGTTTGTGACGTTTTCTGTCTTTTCTACATCTAATTTTAGTTTTTTTATTTTAATAATTTTAAGCATTTGTTACAGGTCATTTCAGTGTTTGTTTGTTTTTTCATTTATTTTTCTTTTTTCTCTTGTCCAGGTAATGTTCAATAATTTTTGGGTCATTTCTTCTTTCCTTGCACACGTTTTTGAAAGAAATCAGGATTCAATGGGTTAATTACTCCTTTACCTATAGAGCATGGAGACTGAAAATGAAGCAATGTACATGCAGCCACATGTGACTTCTTCTGCAACCTTATCACTAACGGCATTCACTCAAGTATGTGATCAGATATTGCAAAATGCGCCCTTACTAATGTGAAAAGCATGTACAGGACGCTGCGTACTGTTTTTTCAGTTGGTTGCTGGAGAGAATCAGCTGTCAACACCAAGAAGCACTTAGGAAACTGCACTTGTACCTCAGGGTGCAAAATTTGAGACTGGAGGAACGATGGTGTTGCACAAGACGGAGTCTCGATGTGTGAATAAATACATCACAAATATATTCATGTAACGCGAGATGGAGCTTGAGTTAATTTAACAAGCTCTTCAGGGTTTTTCACCATGCTTACTTGTAAGTGATGGGTGTGTTTGTAAAGGTGGCAGCGTGAGCAGCGGACAGGACGACCTCCAGCAGAATCTTAGTGGCACTGCCTCCTTTCATCCTGGACGAGCCGCTGATGGCTTCTGGCTGAGCACACACACACACACACACACACACACACACACACACACACACACACACACACACACACACACACACACACACACACAGTCAGTGTAGTCACAAAGTAGAGACACGCTGCTTTCCTGAGTCGAACAAGAGGATGAGTACAAATAAAGGTTCTTACTCCAACTGCTGGGTTGATGAGGAATGCTTTTTGACTTTTGGAAAGCTCCTGCATCCTTTGCACCACACTGCGGAAAGTGAACGTGCAGCCTGGAATGGGCTCATCCCTAAAAACATGACCATTTTGGTGTGTAAAATGAACTTTATCATATGAAAATTGACATGTTAAAGCAAATTAACCCTAATTCAACGACCTTTTCATTATATAATATTAATGAAATACGAGTGAGGTTCCTGTACACATACCTGGCCTGATGTGGAGGATTGAAGCCAACCAGTACAGGAGTGTAGACCTCCGGGTGCTGCAGGCAAAAGTCTAGCTGACCTGCAACAAACGGAGCCTATACAAGGCAGAAATTAACTGTACACAAACAAGCTTTAGGTATCTGCAAGTTTGCAAAATAAATCAACACCCTGCCAAATTCAGATTCTGACCAATTTGACTCACAGATAAGCCGCAGGAAATACCAATGAACAAGACCCGCTTTTTCCCCTCACACACCTGCAAGGAGCCAGAAACACACAGTGTTCAAATGCTTTAAAAAAGCACATTTACACTTTCTCACACACACTCTTTTCACCACGTCCCTTACCTTCTTCAAACTGAGCATGCCCAGTTTAGGATCATCTTCAGGAGCTTCTTGGGAGGAGAGCAGAGCTCTGAGGAAAAAAGGTATTTAATTAGCAAGTAACGTATGGTGGCTAATGTTAGCAAATGTTAACTTTAGACATATGTCTGTGTATCACTGATATTACTGATGAGTTGCTGACTTGCCCCTACTTGTGCTCCTGTTACACAGAGATAAAAACATGCTAAAGTCAGCAAACTGACTCAGTAATGTCACTTACACAGCAAAGTCTGTCTAAAGTTTGCTTGCTTAAATAAGGTAACATTACCTGAACAAGCTTAAGTCAAATGAGTTTTATTGCTTAGAAATTCTTAGGTCGTTTTTAAGTAGACGTTTGTTTTATTTCTTCTCTCTAATGTTACATACTCTCACTTAAACTAAGTTTGAAGCACTTTTCTCAAACAGAAGCAACTACACTCAACACAACTTCACCATGAGACTTCTCATCTAAAGACGAGGCGTTTTATTGCAAAAAAAAAGAACATATCTGTATTTCACAATATAAACTTTACTTAATTTACTGCTGTCTGTGTAATTTGAGGGTAATAAAGTTCAAGTATGTAACAAAACATACCTGTCTCCCCCTGCAATGATGTACGAGTAGACCAAACTCTGGTCCAGTTCCCTCAGTGCTCTGTTGAAAGCTGACTAACAATACACACAAACAACACACAACACGTGACGTAATTGTAAAAGAAGTGAGATTTGATCAGCTGATTTCATAAAAACAGCTAAAGGAGTAACTGGATATGAAACAGTCTTAATTTAATATTAATGCCTCTAGAGATTGGGATATACCGAGCCATCTTTGGAGGATAAGCTTCCGTACATGGATGTATTAGGACACTTGGATACAAGGTGGGGCCCTGTTCATCCCTATGAAGTTGGTCATTAATGCATGAAGCCAAAAAAGCTCTATTTCTGTAGTTTGACATAACCTGGACCTTCCGCATTATGGGGCCCACAGAGCAGGCGCACTGGAGACTCATGGCGACCAAGCAGCTAACTTCCACTGGCTTTAGAGCGGACATCTGGTTAAGCACTCTGCTAACTTTAATGGGGATAAAATGATTTAGTCTTACAGCTCTTCTAGACTTGACCAAATGGATCAAATACCAACGGAGTTCTGACACTAATAACAAATCATCCACTGATTTATAGACTTTTCATTCACTATTTAAGTCTATGGTTGAAGTCTTTTTGGGTCCCATGGCATCATGTGACCACTTTTGGCAACTATGTAAATTTGCTTCAAACCCAGGGCTGTTCCCAGGGGCTTGCTTCTGTAGCTTTATGACCTTTACGACAGTAGACAGTGGTGCTCATGGAAATACAGTCTCCAGTCTGGGGAATACCACCAAAATCATAACAAAAAACATGCTCATTGCAGTTGCTTTAAGTAACATTCTCCTAACATTACTGTCTTGATCTGTATAGCTTTACAATATCAGTTTCCATTCTTCAACATTCTCGAAACAAACAGTTTGCTTCCTTATTCCTGATGTGCAGTGGGGAAAATCAATCACATTTCAGGGCAGCTTTTACCGAGATGAGGAAAGCCAGTCGACCAGAAGTCCCACAACCACTCAGCACAACGAGGCTGTCCCGAGGATCCTGTTAAAGAAGCAGAAGACTGGCTTTAGCAACACGCCTCACTGACCCACAGAAACACCCACAGAAGCAAAGTAGATACCTTAAGAATGAGCTCGACGTCCTGAGCAACCTCCATCAGTGTTTCCACAACTTGTTCACTCAACAGCCTCTAAAAATTGAAATGAAAAATTAAAAAAAAAAAATCTAAATAAAGGTTTTTTCAGTGGCTACTTGTTGTTTATGAATTAGCGGTACCTGATAGGTCGCTCCAGTCTCTTCCTGAAACATCTGGGCGTCACAGGCCTGTAGCATCCTCACAATACGATTGGCCGAAGCTCGGTCGATATCAAGCGTCAGGGGGTTGGACTTCTCTGAAACAGGAAGTGACGGCTCATAATCTGGGGACTAAGAAACATAAAATATTAGTATAATTTAATGCATTTCCTGCATCATCATTTTTAAAAATACTGTCTTTTTTGGCACTTTTAATGTCATTTTCTTGTTTGTTTATTTTTTGTAACATTCTTTTTTGTGGTTTTTTTTGTTCATTACCTTCCTTCAAAGTTTTTGAAAGAAATCAAGTCAATTTGCACAGGTTTCAAAGGGTTAACTTACCTCCCATTCGTGCAAAGTGGAGAAACAGTCTGAGCCTGCCATAATGCATGAGTCTGTCCTTTTCTGCCAAAAGCTTTTTGTCACAAGAAATGTCCCTCTGTGTAGCCCGTGTCCTTTTTGTCAGTCACTGGGATTTAAAATGAAAACCACAAAGCGCTCAGCTCTATCTGTAGTGACAAAGTTCACTTAAGGACCTTTGAGACTGAGGAGTGAAAGGAACGAAAGTATGGATTTCTCTGTCGCACACCAACACAAAGGCCCAGAACATTTGTGGATGAATGGCAGCAGTCATTCTTGTAAGTATATAATGGGGAAACGAGGGAAAAATAAACTGCAGTCACTAAGAATGAACCACAAACTCTTATTCAGGTGATGTTTGCATTTTCCAACTATATGTTTGCGGACCCATAATTCCAGACGGTGACGGCAGGTCAAGGCAGTGCCCAAATCTATGGACATAATCATTTTAAATGTTGGTTTCGCTTTGGGAAAGCATGTTATTTTTTCAGAATAACAGGAGAGATGTTTAAGTATATATAATACAGTTTAAATTTGACAAGTCTGAAAAGGGATTTTTGAGAGAGACCTGGTTAAATAGGGTCTACACCGTAAAATGCAGTGAAATTCCCTCTTTTTTTTTTTTTTGCATTTTACAAATAAAATAGAGGTTTCACAAATCTGAAATCATGTTTTTTAATATTATTTCACCTCTACGGGATAACCTCTTCCAGATTTGACAAGTCTAAGTATGGTCTTTTGTGGGCTACATGCAGATAAAACTGTGATTTTCTTTTAATAATATTTTTTAAAATTTTCACAAAGAAAATTCGGGTTTCACAAATCTGAAACTATGCTTTTCAGTAATATGTGCCTGGGATAATGTCGTCACAAATTGATAAGTCTAAGTTAAGTCGTTTTTGAAAGCGACCTGGTCAAATGTAGTCTATACATATGAAAAAAGCAGTGAAATCTCCCTGCTTTTTGCATTTTCACGTGTAAAATAAAGGTTGTACACATCTGAAACAGTGTTTTTGTCAACCTTTAGCCTCTCTGGGATAATCTACTTCAGTAGTGTTTAGAAGTTTTGATGTCGACCTAGTTCAGTGTGGTCTACGTGTGAAGTAAGCAGTTAAATCTCCTATTTTTGCATTTTGACATATACATTGAGGGTTCACAGATTTGAAAGTGGCTTTCAGACAGCACTGAGGCTTTACCAAAAATATTCAACATTCTTTCACCACCAACTGAATGCTCGGCATGCAACAGATTCGAAAAAACATCATCCCAGATCTGAGCTCTGAGACTGTTGGCCCGCAATAAATAAAAACGTCTACCAGTGCAATTTGCTCCATCGTTCTCAAACATGCTTCTCGGCCCTGCAGTGTACAAAAGATCCAACTGATTCTCAGCAGTGTGAAAATATTTACACCCCAGCAGATTGTGGAGTCTATTACATTTCGGTGCTTTCAGAGTCAAACTGTTTGCTGCAGTGTGCCTTACTCCTCCAAACTCCCACTACTGTCTGTCATAACTGCCGACTAATTGCTGTCAGTGACACAGCGGCGAGGACATTTTTCATGTTACATCAACAAAGCAAAGACTAATATTATTTCTCCTCACACTTTAAATATATAACTCCTACTGTCAGCTCTTTTTTAATACACAAAATGAATAACATGTACAGTAAAGGCCTGAGACAGAGTGATGCATGTGTACTACTCACTGGCTCACGCTGATTATTAATGACATCAGACATCTGAAGCACAGTTTGGTGTTAACCTCTCTGAGTCAGTCCAACACCAGAGCTGTGCATAGGGCTGTGTGATAAGCCATGATGAAGAAGCGCCTCCGTAACAGAAGTGTCATAATTGAAGGCTTTTCAAAGTAAAACGTGAATACTCTGCCAATATCAGAAGAAATAAGACATAATTAAATAGTCATGGACCTTATTTCAGGTATTTAAACCAAAGTCAAATCCATTTTCAGGTGAGGGAACTCAGAGTTCACTGGTAAATCAGGACCAACTCTTCAATTAACCTGAGTGATAATCCTTATTCACCACAGAAGCAGAAACAGATGGCGAAGAGTCGGCTGCCCTGAATACCATTTTTTGAGCTTTGAAGCTTCAGTGATAATTATTTACGTGAAACGACAAGGGGGAGGATAGTAAGAACACTAATCAACCACTTAAACCTGACTCAGTTTTGGAAGAGCTTCAAGAGAAAGAGTGAGGGGAAAAAAAGGTGGAAGGTGGACTATTGCATGCAATATTCCTGTGAGTAATTATTAGAATGCTGTGTGATGGGTCACATCACTAGATGCAAGCACTTCACCACAGTTGCCAACTGTGAAAAGCTGCCCCCAATTGGTGCGCCTAATTTTTCTCATGACCCTTCCTCATACAACAGCCATATTAGTAGCTAGAAGCAGGGGTTAGGAGTGCACTAAAGACACTGGACTCATTCTTTACTCACATTAGCCACCTCATTTCAATTTTCTCCAAGATTTTAAAAATAAAACAATCAAAAAAATAAGCGTTCAAATACTGAAATAGATGTTGATTCCCATGACAATGACAATGCACCGTCAGAAGAGAGAAACCATGCAAATGTACAGGTCCTCCCAGAAAATTTGGAAAGTTCATGCATATTGGTTGTTTTTGCAATGACAACAATAAACCCCATTAAACCTCTCATATATGCACTTCACAGAGCATTGCTGCCCAAAAAACCCTAAGTGTGGTCTCTTCCAGTTACAATAAGTACCTGTCATGCATACATTAGATGTGACTATCAGCACAATAAAAAGGAGCATACCAGAAACAAAACAAAGAGAAAAAGGGGAGGGGGGGTATACATCAGGGTTAGGGGGCCTCAATGGGATTCTTTGGCCGAGGTCCACCCAGAGTCGAGGATCGCCCCTGAGAGGCAATGCATGTTTGCAGCACAAAAACAGCCATGCAGTACATTCAGACTCCTTGTTTTGCAGAAATCTAACAATTCATTTAAAATGCAAACGTCTGCCTTCAACAAGCCCGCCGCTCAGAATCAGTGTCTGTGACGGCTCTGCAAGATGTGTTTTACTCAAACTGAAAGCTCCGTCCTCACTGAATGATGCAGCAGCACTCTGACCAACAAATGATAATGTCTGATTTCAATTATTTTTTAAAGCTGAGGAGCTCAAATACAAAAAGTCTTGCTTTCCTCAAGCTTATTGTTTTTTTTGTTTGTTTTTAATAGTGACTAGCTTGTCCTCTCTGCCTCTCCATAACTTTGTTTAGGTTCCTTTAAAATACAAGCAGTTCAACCTGTGTTCATTGTAGTGCTTCATAAATAATAAATACTGCTTGACTCGAGTGGACCTTTGTGTTCCTCATGTCTCGGCTCAGTCAAGCCTGCTGCAGCGCTGCTCTGCACATTGACCTTGGCACCAAACCATGAAAGGTCCTTCGATTCAGAGCAAGCCGCAGCACCTTCTTCCCATCCTGCTTCAGTCTCAGCATCATTCTTAATTCTTGACAAATCGGCCCCCAAAGGAGCGAGAAAGTCATCTACACTGAAGTGGTTCTTCTTGTAATCAGTCATAAAACCCTGTAATGGAAAATGGCTCGTTCAGGGCGCAGAGGGAAAAGAGAATATCTTTGTCACAAACTGCAAAAGCTTTGCGGTAGTTCTCTGACAATGTCACCAAGTCAACCTTAAACTTGTTTGATTCTGCGGAGACAGTTGGCCAACATTGAAAGTCACCGACATCTCTTTACTTTTTGCTCAGTGCTATCTGCATTCATGTGCCTACATATGAACCCCCAAACACCCCAGAGACCCAAATTCATATAAGCTCTAACAGCATAAAAGTAGATTTCTTACACTGCCAAAGCTTTAAATAGTGACACATCCATTTCCAATGAAAGAAAGGTATAAAAGTACCTCTGTGAGCTTAATAAAATGAACATGGAATGACATGATATGCCTATATCATTTGTTTTTTTTGAGCTTCAGTCTGTTAGCGTCCCTCAGGTTTTGGTATGGATGTTCACATATTCTGCTGCACAAAATGTATTTTTTATTCTCTTCTTCGTGAACCAATAAGCTGAAGATAAATGATAAAGATTAAATTTGTCCCACCATAGCAGGTGCAGTTCATTACGTCAGTTAAAACAGTCTGGTTTAAGGTCTGGTCAGCCAAATTAATTGAAGTGTGGGTGTGCAGGGTGTTATATTTAATATGTACCACCATGGAGAAGGATGAGGTACTGCAAGTGTCAGGGCTCAGCCCAGTCGCTAGAGGAAAATCTTGGCATTGTATGTTTCTGCAAACCACAAATATGTCAAAGTAAAGGGATGTTGTGTATGAGTTGACAAGTGCATGAGATTAGCCCTTCTGTTGTCTCTCTGACGTGAGCTAACTCATCATAGGGAGGTGAAAGGGGATGGTTAATGATATAACACTAAGGCAAGAAACCTGACCACTGTTTGAGACTAACAAATAACAATATTGGTTGTTTTTTAGGGAGTTGTTGCTGTGATTCCAACTACTTTTTGCCATAAAAAGAGGAAAGTGCCACAAAAAGCAGTTGTTGTTGTTTATCGATACAATGCTGCATTTCCTGCTGGAATCGTGGTATGAAAAACATTTTTTTTTTACAAAGGCATTGCTGTGTTTTCTACTAGGATAATGCCATGAAAATTGGTTGTTTTTAACTGAGACATCACTGAGTTTCCTGCCCAGGTAGTGCCATAAAAGATGCTGTTTTTGACAGACATCTCTGCAATATCTGTTGGGATAATGGCATGAAAAGTGGTTGCTTTTAACTGAGACAGTGCTGTGTTTCCAGCCATGATATTGCCAAGAGAGTGGTTGTTTTTTTACAAAGTCATTGCTGCATTTCCTTTTGGGACGATGCCACAAAATGCAGTTGTTTTTCCTGCATTTCAACGCTGGATATTATGAAGGATAGCAGTTGTTTTTGTTACAGAGACATTGCTACGTTTCTTGCGGGGATAGTGCCACGAATTTTTTTTTTGTACCAAAACAGTGCTGCATTTCCAGACCAGACATGATCTCTTCCTCAGCATAATTAAGTGTTTTTTTTGTGCCTAAAGTGAACCACACATTAACCACAGTATTGTTGAGACATTAAGTTTTACCATAGCATAACGCAGAAATGCAATGTATCCGTCATTTGCAGAAACTTACACAGCCATCATTATTTCTGCAAAATGGGTAACAGCGGCGCTTCTGGAAAAACAGGCACCTAAATATTGGCAATCTCCAAAAAAAAAAAAAAACACACTGACTTCAAGTTTTGTGACATTTTTTACAAAGTGGGATTACCACTGGCTCTACATGCTTTCTCCACCACTGTAAGGCCTCATTTAAGGGTTGGAAGTAATCTGTGTCCTCCTCAGTTGTCCCCCTAACTGTGCTCACATAATCTTCAACTGTGGGATCTCTATTCAGAGCCAAATACAGCTGCAGTTAACCTTGTGTTATTGTTGAATTTGCCCAACATTTGAGGCTTTTTGGTAGTTTTTTTTTTTAAATAAACTGAATCTCCTCTGTAGTTAATTGCATGGCTCTTTCTCCACAATGCCTTGCTGCACATGGAGAAATGTCTGCATATTTGTGGTGTTCTTATCTCATCTTGTCCTCACAGTCATTCAGATTAAAACTCGTCCCTGATTCAAATCATCACAGAACAAGATTCTTCCTATCTTTTGAAGTTCACTGCTGATCCAAGAGCTGCTGCCACTGCCTGCTTTTGTCTCGAACAGCACGACAAATCATCAGCACACAGGAAGCATTTGATCTGGAGTCCCTCCGGCAGTTTTGCTAATTCATTCGGATAAATATTGTATAGTGGAGACTGCAGCTGCAACAAGAAAAGGTTTGGATTTTACTCCACTTACATCATTTTTGTACATCATTTGTGTCAAGTTTTCCCTCTGGTTTAGCCTATTTCGCATCATACTTGCAACAAAAACAGGAAAAAAGTTGACTTTGTTTGGATTTTTTGTGTTTTCCCGGGGCTCAAATGTGAAACCTTGACTTTAAGGACTTCATTATTTTTAATTCATGAAAAGCTGTTGTGAACAGTAGCATCAAACATCTCCCTGGTTTGCTGCCGACACTCCGCAGGTGCTCAGGTCATTTTTTTCCATGCATATTTTGAAAAAACTGGGAAAGGACTTTAGGATTTTTCTCTGATTTTAGGATGTTTTGCAGATTTTAGGAAATTTCTAGGATTTCCGCATATTTCTCTGATTTCAGGACCTTTCTTGGTTTTTAGGACATTTCTCAGATTTTAGGAGGTTTTCAAGGGTTTTAGGATATTTCTAGGATTACAAGACAACACTCAGTTTTTAGGACATTACTAGGATTTCAAGACATTCTTAGAATTTAGGATATTTCTAGCATTTTAGGATGTTCTCTGATTTTAGGACATTTCAAGGATTTCAAGAAATTTCTCGGATATAGGGACATTTCTAGGATTTCAGGACATTTCTCCAATTTAAGTACCTTTATTGGATTTCAGGATGTTACTCAGATTTTAGGACATTTCTCAGATTTGAGGCCATTTTCAATGGTTTTGGGATGTTTTGAATTTAAGGACATTTCTAGGATTTTAGAACATTTCTAGGATTTCAGGATAATTCTTAGATTTTAGGACATTTCTAAGATTTTAAACTTTTCAAGGATTTCAAGACATTTCTTGGATTTTTGGATATTTATCAGATCTAAGGACATTTTCAAGGGTTTTAGGATGTTTCAAGGATTTTAGGACATTGGGGGCTTATCTAGGACATCTGTCGAGGGGTGCTGGGATGCTCCACTGGCACTTTTTTTATTTCACTGCACGTAAATCTTGTTTGTACATTATTAGTGTAAAGTCTTCCCTCTGGTATAACCTAGTTTTGCATTGGTGTAATCAGCCTTAAGTCCAAGTGTCAGGAGGGAAAAAGCCCACACTGAGCTGTAGCAGAATAACTCCAACGTTGATGTCACAAATTATTATTGTCTCAAACACAAACAGCCATACAACCACTGACTCCCTCCCTGTCCTTCAGCCGCACAGCCATGGTCGTCATGACAACAGAGGGGCTAATCTCCAGTGGACAGGAATAGGGAGAAAGTGCTTGTACAGAAACGTGCTTCTGAGAATGGTGAGCAAGTGTGTGTGTGATGAAGATATGCGGTGCATGCTAGCATATTCTGAGTGAGTGTACGTTTGGGAAAAAATAAATTAAGCATGTATGTGTGAGAGCGGGAGGGTGAGCTTGCACGTCTTGGTGATGTAGCCTGTGCGTGCATCCCACTTCAGTTTAATGACATTTCTGACTACATTTATGAGAGGACTCAGAACTGAAGCAGTGTGCCCCTTTTAGAAAATATATCTCTTTTACTCTCATTCCTTCACCTTTTAACGGTGGATGGCTATCAGCATTGCATTCAGACACCCTACACAAGTATTTAAACCTTTGAAACCACAATTAAAAGGTTTAATTCTCTTAAAAAACAAGGGCAATAAGAAAATTGCAAAAAAAAGGTAAAAGGTAACAAGAAAACAACCTGTAAATTAATATTGAAACCAGGAGAAAGAGAAAATTATCCAAGAATAAAAGGGAAAAATGTCCAGAAAAATATTACAGTTCTTATATATAATTTTTTTTTTTACCCTTTTTTCATGAAAAAAGGGTAAAAATTATTTGTTATTATTATTGTTTGTTTGTTTTGTAACTTTCATTTTTTTCCCCTCTAATTGCCAGATAAGTTTCTTGTAACTTTTTACAAATTTGTTGCCAATCTGTGAGTCTTTTTTTAAAGTAGCCCTGAAAGAAATCAAAGCAATTTGCTTGGGTTTCCAAGGGTTTATTTGTGTACTCAGTCCCTGTTTTAACATTTAGATCCATCTTTTTCCTGAATTTTCCCTGACCTTCATCACTCACAAAAAATCCTTATTTATCCCACCCTAAAGACTTTCTTCTCCTAAATCCACCAAAATGTTCCTTTGTATCATTCATTTCCTTCTTCAGCTCCTATCATCTTTCCTTCTCTCATCATCTATTTTGTGACTCCGTGCCTCATTGTGCTTTTCCCTCTTCAGTCTCAAAACGCATTCTTCCTGTCAAGCTTTTTCATCCTTTAAAACAGCTCTTTTGCTCCTTCTTCTCTCTCTCACACACACACAAGCACGCTCCTTTCATCCCTCCTCTAATTCCTAAATCCATCCCACTTTCTCGATCCGCCTTTCAGCTTCCCATCTCCCTCAGTTCCTCCTTTTTCTCTCTCTCTCTCTCTCTCTCTCTCTCTCTCACACACACACACACACACACACACACACACACACACACACACACACACACACACATAGTGTTCATCCCACTTTCTCACATTCCTAAATCCTCGCCTCTCTATCTCCCGCTTGCCTAGCAGGGATCACACACACACACACACACACACACACACACACACACAGTGCACACACATATGTTACGGCTGATTAGGCTGGCAGAGCCACAGGGCAGTGAGCCCACTGGAGGGAATGATGGAGGGATGGATGGAGAGTGTGACGGAGAAAGGGAGAGGTGGGAAGTGCAGAGAAAGCGATGGAGTGGGGGCCGTTGCTGAGAGAGGATGGATGGAGGAATGGATGATGGCTGATAGAGAGATGAATGTCACACGGTGGAAATCTAATTTTTACTCCCTCTGATGGAAAACCAGCTGATTTCATTGGAAAACAATCACGCTGTTCAAATACCGCAGTGATACTCGACTCGCTTTGCTTGGGGGCGACTTTTGTAAAATGACAGGACATCAGACACCAGTCCACCAGTCAGCAACCACATACATGTTTCTAGGATTTTAGGACATTTTGAGGACTTTTGCACATTTGTAGGATCTGGAGGAAGTTTCTTGATTTCAACAAATTTCTAGGATTTCAAGACATTTCTTGGATTTTAGGATGTTAAAATATTTGGACATTTCTTGGATTTTGCTTCTAGTATTTTAGGAAGTGTTTTAGAATATATTAGGTTTCTAGGATATAAGAAATTTCTCGAATTTTAAAACCTTTCTAGGATTTTAGGACATTTCTCAGATTTTAGGATATTTTCTTGGATTTTAGGAAAGTTGTAGGATTTTAGGATGTTTCTAGGATTCTGGGACGTTTCTAGGATTTTGGGACGTCTCTAGGATTTTAGGAAATTACTTGGATTTAAGGACATTTTTAGGATTTTCTGATGTTTCTAGGATTTGGGGGGGTTTCTTGGATTGTAGGACGTTTCTAGAGTTTTAGGACATTCGGGGCTTAATTTGGACTTCTGTCAGGGAGCGTAGGGGATCCTCCACCAGCACTTTTTTTTTCATAAAAAGCTCTATTTTTGTGCTGTTTTATGCACTCTGACACCTCCTATAGCTATACTAAAAGTACAAAAACAATACCCAGTGTGAATCACTTTATTTTCATTGTGAATTAGAAAATGGTTGGGGGGCACCAAGCACTCTATATTGGGCCAGATTTGGCCCTCGGGCCACAACTTGAGTATCACTGCAATACAGCATATTGCAAGACCCTTACATTTTGATGCACGTGCACACGCCCGCGTATACAGATGTGAATTCGGGGTTGAGGCTCTTATCCGGTAGAGGGCGGAGTGAGCGTGAGAGAGAGAGAGTGGAGAGGGGAAGCAGGAGCTGCAGAGGGCTGGAGCTGCGGAGAGGAGCAGAGCGGACAGAGGCTGCAGCTGATGCCGGGAACCTGCAGCCTGGGTGCGGGCGGGATGAGCGGCGGGAGTCGGAGGTCCTCAGGTTGACTGATCAGGAAGGTTTATACTAGAAGTGGTTTTAGATAATAGTCAGGAGTCCAGCGCGCGCCCACACACACACACACACACATATACTCACACACATCCTCTCACACGTCTTAAGAACAGCGGGAGATGCATTACGTCATAGCCTCCCGTCGCCCTAGATGACCGCGCGCGCAGGACGGGATGATGCAGGGCTGCTGGACGGATTCCGCTGCTGCTCGTGAGCGCCCGGTGGCGGTGTCTCGACCGGACGAGGAGGAAGGGGAGCCGCCGTCTTGCGGCCGCTGGCTCTGATGGCTCCTCGCGCCCCGGGCGGGAAAGAGACACAGCAGTCGCCGCGGCGCGAGAGGGAAGGGGACAGCAGGTATCTGGGAAGTGACGTGGTATCCGCGCCCCGCGAGAAAGCACCACGGTGCGGTTGTCGTGCATATCACAGGAGGGCAGGAGCGGGAAGGGGAACATGGCCGCGCAGTCGGACGGCGGCAAAGCCGGGGTCGGGTGCGGCGGCGGCGGGTTCGCGCAGCTGTACGATGTTGACGCTGAGGAGCCGCTGGACTCCGCCGCGATCCACATCTGTCAGTGCTGCCGCTCCTCCGCGTGCTACTGGGGCTGCCGCTCCGCCTGCCTCGGCTCCATGCTCGGAGGGGGCCAGCCTGTCGGAGGGGTCGGTGTCCGGGAGACGCACTGCCCGCCCCGGGAGCAGCTGTGGCTGGACTGCCTCTGGATCATCCTCGCCCTCCTCGTCTTCTTCTGGGACGTGGGCACGGACCTGTGCCTGGCCATGGACTACTACCAGAGGCAGGACTACCTCTGGTTCGGCCTCACTCTCTTCTTCGTGCTGGTGCCGTCCGTGCTGGTCCAGATTCTGAGTTTCCGCTGGTTCGTACAGGACTACACCGGCGGGGGGCTCGGGGAGGTGGAGGGGCTGACCAAGCGGGGCGCGGTGGCTCTGGGGTGCCTGTATCCCGGCAAGGACCGCCTGCAGCTGGCCACCATCTGGCTGTGGCAGGCCACCATACACATCCTCCAGCTGGGACAAGTGTGGAGGTAGGGCCGGGGAGGGGAGGGGGGCTCAAACAACACACACCTGATCCCAACATGTCACACCTCCCTTTATCTCTCCCTCTGTCACATCTTTCTCTCTCTCACACACTCAGGCTGGGATGCACCAACAAGGATTCATTTAATCGAAGAGTAGCTCTTATCAGAGTTTAGCAGATCTAGTTTTAAAATGAGCCAGGTTTATGTCTTTAAACAGAATTTTAACTGAGTTTAATCCAGGGTTCATACACTTACGGCAAGTTAGATTTATGACTTTTTAACTAGGAATTAAGTTTAAGACCTTAATTTTAGATCAATGAATCCAATGCATTTCAAGACTTTTAAAGGGTCTGCAGGAACCCTGTGAATGAGGACAAACATCATGTTGAAATTCAAATAGTAAAACACAAAAATGTACTTAAAAAAATAAATACAAATATAATCAACATGCTGTCGGCACCTGGTGAGTGAAAAAGAAAGTCGAACCATTTATCATCATCATAAAATCAATTGTGTTGATTCTGTCACAACTTTCTTTGAGGAACTTGATTATTTTGCTCAATTAATACCAAAAGGCAGCTACTTTAAAAGTTAAACCTTCTCACAGTAAGTTTAACGTTAACCCTGGATCACAGTTTAAACTG